>NW_022639576.1:98872-139060 GCF_010583005.1 Odontomachus brunneus | reverse complement strand
TGTGTGTGTGTGTGTGTGTGTGTGTGTGTGTGTGTGTGTGTGTGTGTGTGTGTGTGTGTGTGTGTGTGTGTGTGTGTGTGTGTGTTCAATATATGTATTTATATTTTACGTTGAAAGTTTAAGATGCCAAAGGACATATTATAAAATTCTTTGGAATCGATTCCGATCGGAATAATTCCGTTTTCCGTAGGAAAGACAATAACAATAATAGAAATATCTACGGAATATATATAACAGAAATATTTCGATCGATTCTGAAGAATCCCATAACACGTACCCTGGCATCTTGCCGTAACCATCTTATGACATCAGAAACAAGGAAATGCACATTAATAGGTTTATTCTTTTTAGCTTAATTGTCTGAACTGGTGCAATAAGTTAGAGTGAGGCAAATTTATTTTATTTCTCTCTAATTTATTGTATCAATGTTCAGTTAAAAAGAGCAAACCTAATGTGACATGTAACCTTCCTTTTTGACCTACATTTCCTCATCATTTTGTCACATTAATTTTATGATTACTTATTGATTGTTAGAGTAAACGGGAAATATTCGGAGTATTTTAAAGACGTACTTAATCGACTGCAAATGTCATTGTTTGAACATATTTCGTTATTTCGACGTACTTTACCGGAATTTTGAACATGCATTTCCTCACTTCCGGCATCATCGATCAAGAGTTTCGCGACCACAAAAGCCTTAAATGTTTGTATTTAGAGGCCAAAATAATAAAGTCCAGGATTAGGTACGTATCTGGGCATGTAACCTCGTGTCTATAACCTTGCTTCAAGACGTAAGCCGTAAGAAATTGACCAACAGTCGATTATTCTTCTAAAAATCAACCATAGTTGGTCAATTTCTTACGGTTTACGTCTTAAAGCAAGATTGTAGACAAGGACTAAAGCACTATTTGTACTTTGGCCTTATTCGCCACATTATCTATACATCCTGTTGACGTATATTATTATAGGTAAAAAATGATTGCGAAGATACTTACGCGATCCTTATCGGCTGCCTGTGCGACGCTAATCCCGTTGCCGCTATTAACTGGTATCTTCGATATATTGTCCGCCATTTTTGAGTCGCCACTGCACTACACGAATTAGAAACTATATATTGCATACAGTTTGGACACGGCTTTCTGTGTGCATCAACGTTGTCGTGCGTTGTTAATAACACAACTCGTAATTATGTATGCTTTCGAGCCGACGCTCGATCACACTTACTGACTGCTCCTTCCTCTCTACATCTTTAAAGTACATACACACTATCGAGCCGAGCTCCGAGCCGAAACTCCAAAGGAAGAGAAACAAGATTCTGAGAGGCCGGGACCTGTCACGACATTTACATTTCTACCCCGGCCGGATAATTTCCTCGTAGCGTTTTTGTCCCATCAGAAATGATCGATGAGATCATCGTTCTGCTTAGTATTATCGGATAATAGTCGAGAGCCAGAAGGTAGGAATATATATTTTACACATATTTTATCCGTCTTGATAAAATGGTGATCGTTTGGAAACTGAGACTCGTTAATTTTATGTGAATAAACATGACAAATTGAACATGGTCAGTAAAAGATGAATAAATACATGTGTTGGAGTTGTGCTCATTTATCGTATCAATAATTTTTCGATGGTGTCCTATGAGCAAGCTTGTGTAACACGAAAATACTGATGATTTGAAGTTTGCATCTTGACATCACGGACTACTCTCGGCTCGACTGGTGTGTATTCCGCTTTAAAGATAATAACAAATCGCGCAACCAATTTTCTTATGCCTTTCTACAAAGTAAATCTTAAGAAAGAAAGATAAAAATTATTTGCAATTAATTTTTCTAACGTCTCTTCATTTCTTTATCTCTTGTGTCGCGTGGCATTGATTATTTAAACAACTCACAGTTGCAGAACTCACATTTTACAGATTCACGTCGCACAGTGCCGCGTGGTATCGTTAGCTTTTCGCGCAAAACGCTGCGGATTCTTTCGTGGTCACGGTTCAGCAGAAAGTAGGAGAAAATTCTGTGAAGAAACGCAAGTTAGTGGAACAAGTGCATCGTGCGCATCTACCGACTGATACTCTGATACGATTCCTGTTGGTGGACGGACTGAAACGAAACAGCAACGGCAAGTCGGTTAAAGCCGGTTATGAAAGCAGTCTCCCTCCTTAGTTTCACGGGGAGACCGTGCGTGTACAGGTTCTCGAATGCCTTTCATTCGTTTCCGCTGCTGCCGTTTTCGCGATCCTAATTCAACGACGAACGACTGCAAGTGCACATTGTTGTAGTCGCGCATAGTCGAAATTATTTTATGCAAGAAGTATCACAAGAAAACACTAATAGTAATAGAAAAAGAAAAACGATAGTTTATTTTGCTTCACTACGATTGTAGGTGTGAATACGTAAATTATCGCGTTCTGTTTACATGCAGAATGTTGATAAGAGATTAATGAATATTGATAAGAAATTAATGATAAGAGATTAATTATTATTGATAAGAAAAATAGAATATAGTTTGTCAAAATTGCAAATTTTACATGTAAATTGTAACTGGACATAATTACTACTGAATAAAACTGCTGTTTGATTTTATTCAACTTACAGAGATAAGCAAAAATACTATTTATACATGGCCGGTTATGCAAAAATGATCCTACAAAATTTATTTTTTATTTTTTGTTAACAAAATAGGTAATCTATATATCTAAACTACTTAAAACAAAAAAGATTTAATATGCCTTATGGGCATCTAAAATTAATTAAAAGAGTTTTATTTTTTACTAGTTGTGCCATTTTTACTAATTGCCTCTTTTTTACCCACTTTTTTAAAGGTTAAGCTTGTCAGTGAATACAATTAAAGAGAAGAAAATTGATTATACTTGACTTCTTGAACGATTATAAAGAATCTTACTGTTATTTATATTTTTTGAATTATGTATTAAATCTTCATCTTTATTTTTCTCGAAATATATTCTATGAAGGTTGGATCATTCTTCCAAATATTAAAAAACACATATCAGTTGTCTTTTATCCAGTGTAATAGGACAAATTATTTGACTGACTTTTTAATTATTTATACTGACATTTTAGTGTGCATAATAGTCCATGCTCTGACGCAGAATCATGCATTTAACGTCGTCAATATGCAAACTATTCGTCTTCACGTTAATATCTTCTTCAAGTTGAACCTGTGTCTTGAATAAATAACGTAGCGATGTTTCTGCCTGTAATATATGTTTATTGTTATATTATGTTGAATACTATATGCATATACCCCATGAAATTTTAAATATTTTATATAAATTTGTGTGAATATATACAACAGTAGATTTTTCAAAAACTTTGATACACGAGTATTCTTTTTTTTCTTTCAGGAAAAATGAAGAGAATTATCGGGTTAAAAATTTTTTTGATTCTTCCGTTGAAACACACTTAAAATTATTCTTGTTAATCAGTAGCAAAAATATTTAAAGTAATGTAAATTTTCATTTTGCTCTTTTCTCTGTTATTTCCTTTTTCTCTTAAAGTGCTCTTCCTTCTAAATTGTCATACATACCTCGCAAAGCATTTGCTGCAAGGTCGCAACGATTTTCCGTAAGACATATATTTCCTTCACGAGATTAGCCTCGGCCAAATCCCGAGTAACTTCTGTCTCCGGGCGCTGACATCGAGATCCTAGTCTCGTGTTCACTAGAGCCATGTAGCCCTCCTTATCAGCTATAGAATTTTTTATTTGTGTGATATTGTCCGACATAGCAGCAATTTGTTTTACTATCTGTGAAAGGATCGATATAATAAAATGTATAGCAGTAAAACTTTCTGATTAACAAGATGTTATAATGAGACGCCACAGACAAGAATAAAAAATTTTAGTACACATTGTAAATTGAACTTTTCAATTTAGCGTACTTCTGAGTGCTGAAGTTCCAATTTCGTTTTAGCCTCTTGGGTTTGCTCGATACGGCGCTTGAAGGCTTTGTTTGTGGCATCTTTTTGTCCATTCAGGCCGTCAATAGTTTGCTTAATAATCATATCGATGTAAGAACGCAATTGTTTTGCGCCATTCATTTGTTTATTTGCGTCAATAACATTGTTGTCTGTTTGCTGTTCCCACTCATTCATTGTCATCCTATGTCAATAATTTATAAACAATTTCTAAGTAATATATTTATTTGTCAGAGAGAAGAATAATTGTTTTCAATATATTTCATCACTTATATAGCTTAATGATAAAAAGAATAGACTTATTTATCAATTTGCCATGAAAGAGAATAATTTATATAATTATTTTCACTTCAATATCATCCAATATCACAGCAAAGGAGAAAAGAAAGAGAATTTCAAAGCTCCTTGTCCTACTATTGCAAAACTCTGGATTTATGCCATCAGAAATGAAAAAATCATGCTAAAAATTTGTAAATTAACATGGTAAAATCATGAGAAAGGAAGAAGGCTATATCACATTAATTTTAAGACTATTAATTGTCAAGGGAAAAAATAATTTTCAGAGTATTTTATCAAATATTCAAGCGATGTGAAATGTTCTCTCATACAAACATCTTTTTACTTGAAAATAGCATGCAAGAATTTTTGACAGATATTTTCTTACTTCTGATGTTATCAATCTACGGTTCCACAGTGGGACTAGGAATTTCAATTATGTTTCTACATTTTCCAGGTGATGTTTGACAAGTTTAATGGATAATAAATATATGTAGATTTTTGCATGGTGAAAATAATATTTTATAATTATGTTACGTACGATGTATCGGGATGCAAAGTACTCTGAATACAAGTATTCAAATTAAAGTCAGTTTCCTTCAAAGCCACGTTACGACGATCGATATGTAGATTACACTCTTTATTTTCATAGTCGTTGTCGATACAGTACAGTGTCGCCTTCATTTTACGAATTTCTTCGCAAATTTCCTCCAAAACGCGTGCCAACAAATTTTCCGCCTCCTGGATCATTTCGCGTTCCTTCAATAATTCTTTTTCGACATCGTCGTGAACCAAATCGATACCTAATCTGTGTTCTCTGTAATACCATCGTACAGAATGTTGAAATTAAATGATGTCTCAATATTCGTGCTTGTGTGTTACGTGGAAAATGTAAAACTTCTGAATGTCAAATTGGTTGAAAAGTGAAGCATGGAATAATAAAATGACGAAGCTAACCTGGCAGCGAGACATTTCTCGCAAATTGCGAGTGAATTTCTTTTCACGGATGTTAGAGTATTCGCGATTCGTTGCTTGTAAGTCAACAGCCCGTCAATTTCCAAAGCGATATCTTTTCTAATCAGCAATAGCTCCTTCTCCCGAAACTCAATGTCGTTCAGTTTTTCTCTTAGCTGATGTTCCGTCTCTTCCTTGTTGGTCTTCACAATTCCCGCGACTGATTCGCACATGCGCTTTGCCTCGATTAAAATCCTGTCTGCTCGTTCCTGTTGCGCCTGAGCACATCGCTGTCTGATTTAACGGAAGTGCGATTACATACGTAGAGCGTTATTTCAAATTATTGTTAGTGAAGTAAAAGTCCATGTGTAAAAAACTTTATGAAATACATGAAAGATTATAGAAGACGGTTTCGTTGAGATTATTTGATCTTTGGGCTGACTCCAAATGCTTCGAGATGTCAAATAAACTAACATGATTGGCTATCTATCGCGCAGAAGCATTTGTAACGCTAAATAGGCTCTAGTCTGTTTACTAAACTTTACAGTCGTACATTTTTTATGAATTGTAGAATGCTCGATTTTGCTATTTCTATTTCTCTTAACATTTAATAAAACTATGCCGATAGATTATTATAAGACTTATTGATACCTGAACTGATTGTTGAGATGCCATTCATCTAATGTAAACTTGGAGGAAGGAGGTGAGGTTATCGTTGACACAAGATTCATCGTTACTTTCGCCAGTACTGCGATTCAGAAATTTTGCCTAACACGAAGGATGGATCACAGATCAGGCAATGAATGTATTCTCAGTGAGAATCGTTCGCAAGGACTGACGTTCCGACATGACATGTTTGTCAGTTCCCAAGGAAACGCTTTCTCTTTTTGCGAGAAAAAAATACATTTTTCTCACTTTAACTCACTGTACCAGTTCAGCAGTATAGCTAAAGAGAACAGACCACTATTTCGAATTTTGTTTATATCGTAAAGTGACAATTTCTATTTTTTTCTTTTTTACAGGACAATAAACAAATTTTAAGTGAAAGAAGTATATTAAGGCTAATGGTGTTTGTTTCAATTTCAAATTTTAGCTTGGAGCTGTGTAAGTTCACTTTTAACTTTATTCGATAAATTAACCTCTTATAATCTGATAATCGTTTTCTTATGATTTAAGAATATGCGAAAATTCGTAGATCGAGTCTTACGTATGTTTTCACGTAGCTGCATCGACGTGATGACGCCGCTTGATTTGAATAAACTCAAGAAAAGAACAGTCCTGTCAGTGCTCGAGCGTCCCAAGAAGAAAATAGACAGATTCGATGGACTGTCAGAGGAAGAGGTGCAAAAGTATACACTGGAAGATTATTTGGAGATAAATCTGGACATAGTTTTTGTTGGGATCAATCCAAGCCTGATGGCAGCACACCGTGGTAGATATTATGCAGGTCCTGGTAATCACTTTTACAAGCTCCTGCACGAGTCTGGTTTGACGCCAAGATTTGTCAGCTTTGAAGAGGACTACAAGCTCCTGCAGTACGGCATTGGTTTGACGAATATCGTTACTCGTGCCACCAGGTCAGCGGCAGATCTCAAGCGAACAGAGATCAAGGAAGGTGCAAAGGTAGTGGAGGAGAAGCTGAGACTGTATAAGCCCAGAGTCGCAGTATTCAATGGCAAATGCATCTACGAAGTGTTTGCAAATATCTCCAGTAAATCCACATTTCACTTTGGATTGCAACCCGAACGTATCGGCGATACTGCCGTTTGGGTGACACCGTCGAGCAGCGCACGATGCGCTCATTTCCCTAGAATGGTGGATAAGCTGCATTTCTATACAGCGTTGAAGAAGTATCTGCATTTTCTCAAGGGTGAGATCACCGACGTGGATGCAAAAGAATTCTACTTTGAGGGGAAATGCAAACAGTCTATACCCAGCACCTCCAAGATGTGGCGACGAAAGGATGTCTCGACTTTCTTGCACGGTGGTAGAGTCGTTAACAAGAAGACGCTCTGCAAAGACACGTCAGAGGAAGATATCGCGGCGATTCACACAAAGGAATTTCTGGTAGAAACGTCTAATGATGAAAGAAATAGTGAAGACGAGGATTCGTCTCTCAATAGAGAAATATATAGTCAAGAAGAAGTAAGTGAAGCATTTAAAGAGGCTGTAGAAAAAACTGAGGAGGAAGGAACAAGGACATTTATAAATGTTAACGGTGTCAATAATGAAATAGTAGTTACTAATGAATCAGAAAAGAAGAAAACCTCCATTAATAGAAAGAAAGATTACAATGCTGTAGTTAGTGATACTTTCAATAGGAAAACTAAAATAGCAAGCTCTAGAAACAATGATAAATATATATCTTCCAAAATCATTCGCAGGACTCTAAAAACTCAAAGTAGCCTTATAAGTAATAATAGAGACAATTCATTGGATTTTATGAGTATAATTAAACAAAAATTATCTGAAAAAAATAACAGTACATAATCTGCGATCTTCAGACTGCTATTTAAAAAGGAAATTATATTTACATTGATAAAATATTATTGCATTTTGAGTATAAATATTATTTTAATAGCATGCCGTTATACAGTATTATATATATCCAATTTTCAACAAGAATTCTTATTATTAAAATATTTGATATATAAAAATAAAGAATATATATAGAGAGAAACAAAACAAAAATTAATGTACAAATTAGTTTTGCATACAGATTGAAAATCATTGTTAACTTGACATTTGTGCTAAGAAAATAAATTTTCAATTAATCTGTTATTTAAAAATAATGTATTTGAAGGGCATCTTGTGTATATGTACAAGTATTATAATAGAAAATATGTATATATTAAAAAAAACAATTTATAAGTATTTACTAAGTTACCTATAATTTTGAAATCTTTATACAGTTATCTTATAAAAGTAATCTTTATACAGTCTCATAATATATAAATTTATCTTATTAAGCTATATTGTAATTTTTTAATATAAATTTTTTTATTAACCTATTGTTAATAAAACAACTTATTATAGATCATTTTTTTTGCTACTTCTATTTAGAGTACAAATTATTACTTAAACATATAATTACACATACAGTCAATAAATTCAGGGGTGATCATAAAATATAAATAATTAATGAAATACATTGAATATTTGCATATAAACAGTGTATAACATCATGTTCACATATATTGTTACACATTTCAGGATTTTACCGCCCAAATCCACCATCAGAGAGGGAGGTTACTTTTTGTTGTATTATTTTACCATAACCACCTCGTCCACTATCGAAATCTGATCGATACTCATCTCTTACCTAGGAAAATAAATTACACATTTTCTTCTATCTTATGCTTGGATCAATCATATGCAAAATATAAATTCAAAGATGAGTACTTGTCCTCCAGTCTTGCCACGACCATACTGTCTACCCTCTATAAAGCCAGCATCCCAATCAGTTCTAATTATTCTGTCATCCAAACGAGTACCATTGATATATCTCATACAGCTCTCTGAATCCATTCTTTGATAATATTCGACAAAACAGAAGCCACATGGTGTCTTCTTGTATTTATCGAGACCCATAATAATACGCCTGATGTCTCCACATTTTGAAAATAATTCATATATCTGCTCTTCTGTAGTATAGAAAGACAAATTGCCCACATATAAAGTTGTAGAATTTCTCAAGAGCCTGTCTTGTTCAGCTCTTGAGCCCTATGGACGAAAATAATAAAAAGAAAATAGTTATATATAGTAGAATAACATTTATACATTCAACAAACACAACAGATGAATAAATATTAGTTAAGTCTGATCTACAATGTGCTCTTTGTTTCTTGTTTTTTGATCACTATCTTTTTCTGGCTAAAATCCAAAGATTTAAGTCAGAAAAAGAGAAAGATACGAGAAACAAAGAGCATATCGTAGATTTAGGTGAGTTTTTTAATTCATCGATGGATCCATCGCATGATGCGTAAATACAGCGAAACATTGCATTTGCGCATCATGCGATGGATCCACCAATGAATTAAAAAACTCGACCTTTATAATATCAGTTTCCAATATATTGCTTTAAGGTTAACTTTTGCAACAAACCTTAAAATGTTGATCACGGTAGGAACTTAATTCAACGGATGGTGAACTACCCGTATTTAATCTGATTGACATTTTAATGTACGATTCAACTTTTATTTATTAAATTGACTTGTTGCCACAGATGTCTACACTATATAAACCTGTTTCAATTTGAAATAATACAAACTCAAAATTAACATTAGAGCATCTATGGAAAAGATTTGAAGTCAACTTTAATGCAGATTCATACTGTGTCTGATGTTCGACGTACGACGTCCGATATCCAATAAGAGAACAGCTTTCTAATAAAGAATTCAATTCTCCATTGGAAAGCTGTTTTTCTATTGGATATCGCACGTCGTACGTCCGACATCGGACACGTGTGAATCCTACATAAGCCAGCGGCACACGATGCTTGTTTTCATGCTGGATTGCTTACTAGATGAAAATACTCTGTTCTGATTGGTGGATTTCTGAAGACGGATTCTGATTGGTCCATCTTCAGAAATGCACCAATCAGAACAGAGTATTTTCATCTAGTAAGCAATCCAGCATGAAAACAAGCATCGTGTGCCGCTGGCTTATGGCTCCTGCACACAGGACGCGGCAAGCATTACCGCATCCTGTGTGCAGGAGCCATAAGCCAGCGGCACACGATACTTGTTTTGTGCTGGATTGCTTCCTGGATGGAAATACTCTGTTCTGATTGGTGGATTTCTGAAGACGGATTCTGATTGGTCCATCTTCAGAAATGCACCAATCAGAACAGAGTATTTCCATCCAGCAAGCAATCCAGCACAAAACAAGTATCGTGTGCCGCTGGCTTATGGCTCCTGCACACAGGACGCGGTAATGCTTGCCGCGCGGCGGAAGTCCGTGCGACAACCAATCAATATGCTGCTTTTCATAATAACCTTCTAGCTCTTACGGAAAAAAAACATATTGATTGGCTGTCGCGTGGACTTCCGCCGCGCGGCAAGCATTACCGCATCCTGTGTGCAAGAGCCATTAAGGACTACAGGAGTTATAGTAGAGACATCTTGCGGAGGACCCGAAACTAACGTTAGTATTTGGCCAAATTTTGAGTAAACTATAGAGAAAATCGTAATACATAGGTTGCGTTCCGTTTCACGCATTATGCGCGCGTTGTCTACAATATACGTAACACGAACTATAGATAAATGCGCGCATATACGTGAAACGGAACGCGGCCATAGATGTCTATACTAAACTAGATTGCTAACAAGGACTTCGAACGTGCATCCAATGACGTATATACATATGTCGGTATTCATAGGCTGCGTTCCACAAAGCGCATCATGTACATAATGCGCTGCGTTGGAGCAAAAAAGATACGAGAGTGAGATAAAAAAAGAGGAAGAGTACTCGGGTGATGTTCTCGAACGCATGAGAGCGCATGGATTACATTACCTCGGGAGCTGAGGCAGCCTATGCGCTCTCATGCATTCGAGAACATCACCTAAGTGCTCTCCCTCTCTTTTTATCTCACTCTCGTATCTCTTTCACTCTAATGCAGCGTATCATGTACATGATGCGCTCTGCGGAACGCAGCCATAGTTGGTCTTATTTTTAAGACTGCTTAAGTTCATCTTCAGATACTCCGTAGCCAATGAAATAATCCGTTCATCATCTGGAGATAAACTTAAGACGGCTTAAATATAAGATCTGACTATGAATATCGGCCATAGACCAAGCATCTGTCCGCAAAGTAAAGCCGGAAACTCCGATCGCCTGTGGAACGTTCAGATTCCTCATCCGGGTGCACTCTATCACTAGAAACACTATAGTATATGTTACATATACTATAACACTTCTAGTAATAGAATACACCCGTGTGGGGAATCTGAACGCAGCCCTGATTCGTTGCTCATTGCGAGTAGTAGCGTATAATAGAGATTCCCGATTCTTTCCCTAACAAATTTAGGGAAAAAGGGTTGTTCGTGCTGCTTGCATGTTTCATACTTTTCGCTTTTAAAAAGCCTAATCAGACGCCTAATCAGACAGCTTGAAAGAAACAATCGAGTTGGTTGTCTCGCTTTTGCTTCTTCCAAACATTCCAATATATTTCTGTCTAGTTTTAAATACGAAAAGTGCGAAAAGTGCATACAACACGAATAAGCCTATTTATGGGGAAAGAATTGAATCGATTCAGAATCGGGCATCTTTAGCGTATAACTCTGCTTGGAAGCCAATGGTTTACATCGTGCACTTGATACGCGTACTAAATAGTAATTTTCTATTAGATAATCTTAATATCGACAATACATATCAACAGCAATGCATTCTATCAATACAATACGTTTTGTTGATGAGTATTATACCAGCTTAATATACTGTTGTTTATATATATCATCGATATTAAGATTATCTAATAGAAAGTTACTATTTAGTACGCGTATCAAGTGCACGATATAAACCAAGTAGCCACGTGGTGACACAAGCGTGTACGCATGCGTGCAATATTAAGACAGTGATGGAAAATTTTCTTTGATCTGTCTTTCTCTTTTTGGGATAATCACGCGTTGAGAGGTGAGCGTACCTTGCAATAATTGATGATTTCAGTAATTGCTCGTGAAGTGACGCGTATTTCAATTATTTTAATATGTTTTGTTAATATTTATAAATTAACGAGTTAGTCTTTTTATATTAAAATTCATCTGTAAGTGTTTGTTTCACGTTGTCTCTCCTATATAACCTAAAAACACGTTGCTTACCATGTTGCATTCTTCTTGAAACGTTTGCATAGAAAATATTTTATTGGTACTAAAAATTTATTGATTTTGCTTAGATTGTATAAATAAATATATTGTCGCGTGTTATTAGTAACAAGTTAAATTTAATGACGTATCTAATTGATGATCATGTCTTACATGTATATTAATATAAATTAAGATTTCAATATGATTGTATATGTAATAAAACTCATTGTAGTATACGGTAATATAGTAATAATTCTTATAAAATATGTGAAAAATAATATGTTGTCAGGCTTTCAATCGTGGAATACTACGTGCACCATCATGCAACTAAAAATCCGTGGACAAGAAACGACAGTTGTTAATTGTCAAGATAATGACACAATACAACACATAAAGGTATTTATGATTATTCAAATATCATATTTTTTATCTTCATTCAATTTAATATCTATATCTATCTATATTTAAATAATAATTTTCATAAGAATGTAGCATTAAAATGATAATCTAGCATCTGTATACATATATTATGCTAGAATAAGCACTAATGCAAAAATAATATGGAAAAATATAATTGAGCAAAAATGTCTTTTGCTCTTTAATATATTTTCTACAAAATAGTTTTTATAATTAGCTTTTTTACAGTATATGATATGATACATTTATACAGGTGATAGAGAATCTATGTTTAATTAATAATATATTTTTTTTTCTTTTGCAGGAGAGGATTACATGCCTTCAAGGCATTGAGGAGTTTCATCTTTATTGTAATGGAGTTTTATTAACTAATGAAACTCCTGTGAATGAACTTGCCTCTGATACATTGGAGTTGACCATACCATTGTTGGGAGGTAAAATCATATACTAATTATACCAGAGATACTAAAAATTTAATAGCCTTACAGTATTTTATGTAACAGATACTTTTTTGTAACAGATACTTTTTTGGTTATGTTAACATAGAATACAATTGAAATTTTCTATAATTTTGTATAATTTGTTTTGTATAGATATATTTATCTTAATAATATTAAATATTCCTGTAAATATTTTTTAATTTTAGTGGTTATTATCTGTGTTAATGTTTTCTTACACACACACACACACACACATTTTTTATTGCTTATATATATTTTTTTGCTTATTTATAAAATTTACATAAAATGAATCATGTTTTTATATCACATTTTGCTCAAGCACATATGATATATGCCATGGGAATGTTTAATTTTACATAAAAGAAACTTATATTTTATTCTTTTCTGTTTAGGAAAAGTTCATGGGTCCTTGGCACGTGCTGGCAAAGTAAAGGCTCAGACACCGAAGGTAAGGGTTATTAAGAATTTGCCTTTTAAATTTATTGTCATAAATGTAAGGAATTAAGTCAATTTTATATCTTGTGTGCAGTGGATAAAAAAAATATTTACATTCCATCTTTTTAACATGATTATTGTATTAATAAACTTATGTTTATATTAACATCTATGTTATTAGGTTGAAAAACAAGAGAAGAGCAAGAAAAAGACTGGTCGTGCTAAACGACGTATCCAGTACAATCGCAGGTTTGTGAATGTCGTTCAGACCTTCGGCCGCCGACGTGGACCTAATGCAAATACAAATTCGTAAGAAACGTGTTATTATGAGATGAAATAAAGTGTAATCCTCTGAAATATCACAAGTTTTTTTTCGAATTTCCCAATAAACGATAATTTCTAACAAAAAACAGTACAGAGAAACTGGTGGCTCAGCTCAACTTAGAAACGTATAATAGCCCATTCAACAACGGATTAGACTTTCATTCTAAATATATCACGTCTAAGTGTTGAACTAAAAGCCTTTTTATTTTTAAATAATACGTCTCAGCAGAGGGCCTATATTTTTTGTCTTCTACAGATAACAAGACTACTACGTAATGATAATTATGCTGAATGATATGCTTAGAAATGCACATGGAAGAGGGTAAGGGAAATTTAGTGTAACAAAGTTAACTCGTAAAATGTATTCCGATTTATTAAATTTCACGTATGTCTAAATATGAGCTCTTTACACGTGTTACGTCATAATATATCAGAGTTTGATATCGAAGAACTTGTTATACATTTATTAATTGATAGTATGGTTTAAATTATCATACAATATGTAATAGATAATAATGCAACATGGCTATAACTAGGCACATACATGTAACAGTGAATCGCAAATAAAAAAATTATGTGTATTCTGAGCCTATTATAAAGTTGATATTTATATATATATATATTTATATGCGAATATAATATGATAATAATCGTTATGCTTTACTTTTATTTACAACACTGAAACGATTACTCTAACGAGTCGTTTTTACTATCATATACTTTAATAACAAATTTACTCGTGTTGCTCGTTACCAGAATGTCATTATACAGACAGATAGACAGACAGACAAACAGACAAACATATACATACATATATACATACATACATACATACATACATACATATATATATATATATGCATGTGTGTGTGTGTATATATCGTATATGCAGTACCGGAAAATTGTACAACGGACAATAAACAGTGGATTTAGCTGCAAAGCAATTAATCTTAGCTTATTTTTCGCAATTTCAAATGATCCACGAGAATTTATACTATATGTGTGCTACATATCTATACATATATATTTATATATATGTACTTAAATTTATCATACAAAAATATTTACATGTTTTTACTGTACTCAGGTGGCGAACACAAGCTGTACACACACCGTCTCTCCCTTTTCTTTCCTCTCTCTCTATATCTAATGTCACACCAACCGCGACAATATGTAACTCTTACGCTAGTATACACGCTTTATTACAAAATATCGGCTAAAGTACAAAGAAATATCAAATGCCAAAAATATGTCTGTTTTACATTTTTGAAATCGCAGCCGAAAGCAATGTGAAAAGGATTTTCTCTCTCTTTCGCTCTCATTGTTTGTCGACGGGAGATCCCTAATATCAGCATCCCAGAAATTTAGTTTTTTTTTTCTTCAAAATACTTTCTCTCGCGAAGAGTACATAAATATTTCAACTCAATTTTGCGCCTTACATTCTAATCACAGATCTCTAAACTTTGATATTCGCTTAAAAACCGATGATCAAGAGATTAAAATCGCGCGTATGTCCCCGGCACGTGTGTTGAAATCTTTCGCGATAACGCACCATTTTGCATTTCTTTGTTCAGATAATTCTGATCCGTTGTACTCGCAACCAAAAAGACTATGAGTCAAAGCTGAGGAAATTGTGCTCGACGCGCGCGACGAACATTTTACTTCGTACGTTACAAATGAAAGTATTCCCCTCTTATTCGCCAATATTGTGGTGTGTCTGACGTGTTCGTCAAAGATGAGCTTCCTGACAGGTTTTCTCTCCCCAATCTCATTTATTTAGGATTTCGCGTTGATTTTAATCGTCACTTGACGCAAGGTACTTTTTAGCATGTAACACAGTTTATAATTCCTACGAGTCTCTAGTGAATGTTTTGTTCTTTTCATTTCAGCTTTTTACCACCTAATTGTACTATAATTAGTTCGACAATGTATCCAGATACCTCTAATTACTGCGGAAAGTGAATAATTATTTATTTATGGCCCTGCAAAAATTCTCTTAAATACACCGTGTTAGAACGAAGTAACTAATTCTTCGTTGTTTTCCCCCTCAATGCTCATCGTCGTCGTTCGCTGTTTCCGACATGTGCACAAGTCACGAGAGTTGATCTGACTGAAGATACGCGTCGTCACGCATTGTAAAACGAAAGAGAAATTAACAACTCACTCGACGAAATTGGAACATGTTTCCTCTTCGCGCATCGATAACAATGAACATACTTATGTACATATACGCGTTTGACACAGCGCGCTCGCGCTGTCAAACCTATTCGAAGATTTGCACGCTAATTTCAATTATACACACATGTATACATACATACACACATACATACAGATCGCGTTTTCACTGGGTCGAATTGCAGAACGTTTGCACATTCCTAAATAAAAAGGAAAAAAAGTAATCGTCATGATTTATGCAAAATATGTGTTACGTAAAAACAAATTCGCCGACACACGCGTACGCATTACATTAAACGATCGCAGAACGCTCTCGTAGTCATTAACATAAATCTATTGCATCGCAAGCGACGAAGTAGAAACGCATGAATTTCTCGCTAATGCATACGACAGTTGCTCGAGACGCTTAATAAAACTAAATAAAAAAAAAATAAAAAAAAAAAAAATCGAGAACAAGCATTCTCTGAAGCGATTTTCTTTTATGCAATATAGCTTATACACAATTCTCTCGCTTTACTAAAATTATCGCGATTTATTCCTATGCTGCTTTAATACATTCTTCTTTTATCGTTCAGTAAGTTTCTTTTGTACTTGAATGAATGTACGAATGAATCGAGTTCTCAGAAAATCGGCGAATCCACGGAGGTGCTCTTTCGCTCTTTCATAAATTCTTCCCTCGCGAGGATCGCTTCGTTTAACTAATAAATGATAATCGTACATATGAGGCTTCCGTGAAAAAAAAGAAACGTACGATTGTATCGTACGATTGATCATGACAGATTTGCCTTGTTTTCTCTCAGATAACCGACGTGTCCTGACACGCACATCCTAAAATATAAACCATTTTAAAATAAATAGAGCTGAAGTTAAACACGCGTGTAAGCATAAATGCGTTACACCGCGTCTAATTAAAAAAAAGAAATATATATGTATGTGTCAAAATAATAGCAACTCACAAATGTCCAAAATAAAACTCAAATTTAAATTTCAACATTTACTCTTTATTATAAATAATTGGCCATCTTACAATGAAATATAAAATATAGAGACCTCTAGAGCCATGCTGCTGTATCTTTTTTCTCTCTTCCCTCTACTCTCTTTTTTTAAATTTTCTCTTTGTCTCCTGTTATGTCAAATAACAGCGTTTACACATCACGTTATTTTTACCCACATTTTGCACATGGTCTATTTATGAGTTAAGATTAAATATGCGTTTTTGTAATGTTAATATTATGCGTAAATAATATGTACAGACAAGTTTAATGATGCAAAGTGCACATTGTAGATAATGATAGCTAGTTTTTCTTTTTTTTTGTTAGCGGTTACGTCCGACACATCAGGATCGGCGTTGCTGATGCGCCTATCTCGTGCGTGTTCACGACTTTGATAACCTTATCAAAAAATTGGACTAATACTACATACGTAACAGTTATAGGGCACCATTTCATCGGTATAAAAAGTGTACGTCGTCCTTTCGAGAGAATACACTTTTGGCCGTTACCCGCGAAAGATACCGATATAGCTTTCAACAGGTCTCTGTTTTATATGCGTTACCTAAAATACTTGGCTACCGTCATTTTAGGCCACACGAATTCCGATCATGACATCACGTCATAAGAAATATATATAATCATATAAAGTATGTAAATCAACGTCCAGCGATGAATGTTAAGGTCGCAGGGATTGCGTACGTCTACCGAAGCGAACGATAAACTAAATTAAACGCTAAACTTTTCGTGAGGACTCTCTTCCTAAGTTAACTTGACAATAGTTTGATGAAATTCAATTAAGCGTTGCTTCAGCTTTTCTCCACTGGGAAATGTCTCCTTTCTATTTTGTAGCGGAACAAAAAAAAAAGAAAAAAAGAGAGAAAGAAATAAACCACGAACTTTCACCGGAAACTGACCTGGCTCGGGAATTCGTCTTTTACAGATACACTTATTCCCTGTCTTCTCCTTCGGAAAAGAGCTTATTATTAAAGCTTTCCACGCCTACGTGCGATAGGAAATAGATCGGTGAAGAAGGGGGCTAACTTTCTCAATAACTCGCGTCTTACCGCTGGCCGTAATCGAGGATATGAAGCAGAATCGAATGCGACATCGAGCCCCGGTCTCCAGATCCTTCCATGTAATCGGATAGATTCTGCATCTTTACAACTAATTTAGACACTTTTAACAATACTACCCTTTCCGCCGGTTACGATCTTGGCGCCGGATGATTGAAAAACGGCTTCTGCGGCTGCCCCGGCTGCGACTGTGCCGGGTACGTCTGGTTGGCTGTCGACGATGGTGGAGGCGGTTGTTGCTGCGGCGGTGTCGGCGACGTGAACTTGATCGTCGGCACTGTCAGATGCGGCGGGTACGGATTGGAGCCGGGCGGTGCCTGAGACGTCTGGGGTATCAAGAACGGCTGCGGCTGCTGTTGCTGCTGCGTTTGCTTGCTGTTGACGCCGGTCGCCTGTGACGTCACCGCGTTGCCGTACACCGGCTGCTGGGCCGTCGTGATCTGCGGCAACGTGAAACTCGGGTACAATACCGGCGCTGATTTGCTTTGAAACGGGGGATAATGAATGGGTGCGGAGCCGGGCGGTGGTATGTACGGCTGCGGCGGTAACTGCGGCAGCGGGTACGTCGGCGGGGTACTGGAGACCGAGGAGTGAGGCGGGGACACCTTGCGCGCCTTCAGTATTGCCTCGGCGGTCAAACCTACCGGCGAAACGATTATTGAATATCGAGCATTTGAACATTTTATATGAATTTCTTTTTCCATATAGGAAAAGAGAGTTCGATTTTGTACGTTTTTTCGCAAGACAAAAAGATGAATGAAACCAAAAGCTTTTAGATTTACAAAGCATTTGGACCTCATATGTCTTTAGCTTAAAAAGAATTTACACCTTAGCAGAAAATAAAAAGACTGAAGTCCAGTTAGAACTCGTGCTAGTAGAAAAGCAGAAACTGTCGGTCACCAGCCAACCACCAACTAGCGTGAGTTTTGACTGGCTTCTTTCTGTTTTCTACCTTTCTGCCAAAATGTGAATTCTTCTTTAATGGGCAAAGGTATCAGTTTCACATCCTGAAATCATTGCTACACTTTTCTTTCGTTCAGGTATGCTAAATAAATTTGAATGAACTAAACTGTAAATAACTGTAAAAAAATTGAGCTCTGAGCGAGACTTACCGTGCTTCCGAGCTCTCTCCTCCTCGTCGTCGCTGAGAAACAGCCCAAATTCACGCTTCAATCTCTCAGTGAGATTCTCTCGTTGACGTTCCACTAAAGTTGGCGCTGCGGACCAACCGATGGTACCTTCCTCTCCACCTATGGCAAGTAACCAACTCAATTTTTATCTTATCACCACATACGGATACCATCTTTACATGTTACTTTCGTACTCAAAGAACTTGAGTGAAATCGTATCTAATTACCGGAAAAGAACAGCTCAAGCTGATCATTATTTAAGGGGTAAAACCACTTTAGAAATTTCGGAAAATCGATATTTTTTTTTTGGCTTAAATGACACCCTAGGGTCTTAAAAATAAAAAGCAATAAGTCTTATAGCGAGGAAAAATTTTTAAAGTCGATTTTGAGCGCCTTTTGTGCAGTGCGCTATTGTGCCGATTTAAGAGTCGGATTTAGATTTAATACGCTGTTTTAGACGCGACGGAAATTTTCCTCCATTTCGCACTACGCTCTTCGTGAGCACGCTGAGGCCAATTTGGTTGTCAGCTACACTTATTTTTGAATTTTCGCTAAATTTTGATATAGGTTTTCTATTATGATGCGAGGAACATCTGGTGTTGTGGTTCAAGGAATCACGTTTTGTAATATTCAGTATTATGTTTGGAATTCGAGGTAAATATTATTATCATTAATTAATAATATTAATAATTAATAATGCAAGTATTAGGAGTTGATGTGGGCTCAATTTGTAATAATTTCTGTGTACAAGCTGATGCACGCCGCGTCAAATTTGCAGAGCGCAAGACGTTTGATGACGCAAAAGATGTTCGGAGGGCCTGTAAATCAACCAGGAAAGGAAAAGATGAGAATAATTTGGAAGAGTAATTGTATGGAGCAGGCATCGCAGATTGAAGTTACATTACAAATTTCTCGTGTTAAATAGAAAAAATTGTTACCGAAAACTTTAACTGCGTTTTTCTCGAATTCACGTTTTTCAAATCGGCTAGCAGCATAACTCAAACAATTTTTATCCAATTGACTTGAAATTTTAAGGGTATCTTCTTAAATAGATTCTCTAGAAAAGTACATAGGGATTTTACGATTACTTCAAAACTTTTCTGATTATAAACAAATTTGTACGGAATTTTTAGTAAAAAATGAAATTTCTCGGGTTGAAACAATTCGGGTTCGAGTCCCGGCCTAGCAGAACCGCGCTCTCGATATTTTTCTCTCTCTGGAACGAAAAAATACGCAGATCTCGGACGCACGGCGTCCCGCCGCCTAATATATGCCCTCCTCCTTCTATTCTTTCTTTATAGCTTCACCATTTTTAAAAAATGGTGAAAATCATTATATTTTTTTTATTTCCCTACGTACTTCCAAAGAAAATTTTATCTAGTTTCTAAAAATTTTTGGTTTTTTGTTCTAGGTGTAACCGTTCAAGAGATCTGCTGCTAGCCGCGAAAGGCCGCAACGAAAAAGTGGCTGCGCACGAGAAGTTGTACACGCGCCATTTTGAATAAACAAATTTTTTTAAAAATCATTTTACATACTTTAATATTTGTAGAATAAAGTCCTTAAAAGAGACTTTTTATTTTATTTATTTCTCATCTCTAAAAATGTCGTTAAAAATCAGGCTTATTTTTCTACAGTGACTTAGTTTCCACAGTGGTTTTATCCCTTAACAAGAGTCCTGGTAGATAAGCATAAGGGTGTTGTACTATTTTTTAGTACCTTTCTTCTCCTCACCCTCGGTGCCAGTGAAAAGCGGCAACGTGGTGAGGCCTTGTAGATCGAGAGAATGAGACAACATTTTGCAGCCCTCCTCGTCGGAACTGACTGACGAGGTGCCGCTGCTGGCACTGTCCGATCTATCTCGCGTCCCGCTCTTCTCCATCGCAGAGGTGTCGCTAGACTGTTCCGGTTCGGCGAGAGATCCTCCCGATGTTTGTTGCTTGCGCTTGCGATATTCCGATATAGACAACTATATAAATAAGAAACATTTTCCTTAAAACTCATTCTTGTCACAGACAACATGAAAATAGGCAAAATAAAACGTAAAAAAAATGATTATTTATTTATTGACGGGGGAATTATCCCTCTCTCACATATACGTCATACAAAAATTACAAAAAAAAAAGAAAACAAATGTCACAACTTTTAGACATGCATATATCTTATGCAGTGTTATCGTCACACACTATGCTTGACGAATTTTCCCCATAATCTTATGGATCGTTACAGTAGGCATAACATTTACACAAGAAACAATAAGATTTCCATTGTCGAATTTTGATTGGTCGAATTTAATTGGTCATTTGATTAGTCGAATTTTGTTGTTGTCAATTGGTCAAATAGTCTTTTTCTTTCGTCAATTGCCTATAATAATTATATGTATTACGTATTATATAATAATTCGTTCTTAGTTGCAGTCACCGTAAGTCAAAGTCGTTTACAGTTTAATTAAGCTTTGGAGGTTTAACTCAAAGGGTTAAACTAGTCTAACAAAGGACTAATTTTGACAATAAAGTAATACAAAGGATGCAACAATAACCAGCAACGAAAATTCTACACCACTCCTACCGTTCTAACCTTGCGCTTGACTGGAGGCAGTGCGTCCGGCTTGAAGGCCGATGGTGCTGGCATGTTATTCGGCACCACGGTCCTCGGATCTTTCAATCGTTTGATCTCCTTGGGTTTGGTCTCTTCCTCTTTGGCGGGCGTTTCTTCCGGTCGAGCTTCCGGTCGAGCTGGCGTCGTCGGGTCTTGCGTGTCCGTCGACGTGCGCTCGGGGGAATTTAATTTCGTCGTTTGAACTGTCGGTGGTGCGTTAGTTGCCTCGTTGTCGACGTCATTCTTCGCCACTTCGGCCGGTTCATCGTCCAGCTTCGCTTCCAAGAGCTCGCGCAGCGCGGTCGACAGCATCGACTTTTGCTCGCCATTCTTAGACTCTTCCGCAGTGTCCATGTCGATGGTGGACTCGATGATGGCCGCCTCGAAGTCCAACGCCGGCGTTTTCGACGCAACTAGCGGATCGGTCGTTTTCTTACGAATACGTTCGCTCAACGGCGGAATAGAGTGAAAGATCTTGGGGGGGTCGGTCACCGACTCCGTGTCTACATTCGACGAGGTCGATTCGAATACAGAGTCTTCCGAAGATACGACGAAGGCAGTCGACTCTTCCGTTTTCGCAGGTTCCTGACTGATGTCCTCGTTCGCCTCTTTCGCGTTGTCATCTGTGATGGCGACGAACTGCTCTTCCATCTTGGTGTCTAATTCTTTCAAAGGAGGCTCATCCTTATGATTGACGTTGAATAACTTAAAGGTAGGCTCGCAGAATTTCTCGTCATCCATGTCCTTGTCTTCAGAATCCGAATCCTCCTTGGAGCTCTCCATCAAGCCCTCGATCCCATCCATGCTTTTATCCCGTTCCGAGCTCGTTTCGATTTTTTCCTGGTAATCATTACCGTCGTCGCCGGTGATCTTCTTCATTTGCGCCTCGACGTCGAACTCGTCGATGGACGTGCTGTCATCCGACTTCTCGGCCTCTTGGCATTTGCCAATGGCTTCCTCCTCGGACGGCTTCTCGTTCTCGCTCGCGATATTCACGATCTCGGCGATACCGCCGCCGAATTCCAGCTGCATCTCGGCCACACGCTGCTTGAGGATCGCGTCAGGCTCCATGGCACATCGGTACCACGGCGGGGAGCTGAACTCCTCCATTTCGGTGTCGGGTTCATTCTGATCGATTATCTCGACCGTACCTGTAGTGACCTGTATCTGCGTCTCCTCCTCCTTTTTTGCGAAGGGCGATTGTATCTTCTTCGGGTGCGAATTTTCCACTTTAAGGTCGGCCGCTTCGTTCTTCATAGCTTTCAATTCATTCTTCGCTAACACCTTCGTGTCTGAATGTAATGCGGGGGATAAGCTATAATCGGGTTTTACATCATCTTCTTCGCATTTTGGTGAAATTTCTTCTTTTATCTCGGCGTTATCCGTTTTTATTATCGGAGATACATCCCTCATAACGACACCTTCTGTTTTCTCCTCACGCTTTATGAAAAAGTCTGATTGAGGAATGTCGATAGAGAGTTTCTCGCGAGCGACCGTCTCGTCGAGTTCCATGGTCTCTTCCTTTACAGACATCGGTTCAAAGTGTCTCTCGTCAATTTGTTCTATTATAGGCGATTGCGCTTGCTCCGTATATTCATCCTATAAAAAAATGACAAAATACTCAACGAATATTTCCGCAATGTTCTTTATACATGAAGAACGCTTACGATACGAGACAATAGAGTATTTATTTGTAGTTACGCCAAGTTATATTGTTTACACATAAAGTAAGCATATATATTTAACACGTTGACTGCTGTTAATTTTTGTTAATTTGCAATGGCTTAATCAATAATTGAATTATCAGAGTTACAGCTAATCAGTGTAATTAGAGACGTATATATCGATGTATCAGAGAAAGCTTATAGATGTGATTTTTAAAAAAATAGACGAACAAAAAACCCAAGTTCCTCATTGCAAAATCACCGATGCATTCTTTACGTATTAAATACCAATAAACCTAACGACAAAATAATAACCTAACTTACCTCGGCAGGACATAATAATCTGCTGTTGGATGCCGCTTCCGGCAATAACATAGTCGGCGTAGTCGGTGGAGTGTAATTGTCTGACGACAAGCTTTCCCGAGCAATTCTCCTTTTCTTAGGTGGTGCCACTGTTTCGAGGAGCGGCGGCGGGCTTTCAGGTCTGCTGTTCGGTGAGTCGCATTCTTCTGAGATTGCCTGACGTAACCATCTCTTTTTTGCCGAGCCAGTAGACACGGGACAGCCGCCGCCGTTGTTATTGTTGAAAGCGCTGTGGATAACCGCTGCCTGTTGTTTTCGCTGCTGCTGCGGTGGCGAGTCGCATATGCCCGACACTGAGTTGGCGGCTTGCACAAGTGTAGCCAAGCTTTTGGCAGCGTAACTCTGCGACAAAAATTCCGCGGACGGATCCACGGTGGTGGATGGCAGTGGGAAATCCGACTGCCTGATGCATAGCGCGGAATTTATAGAATTTGGTAAGGCCGACGCCGTTGGTAAGGCCGACAATGGGGATACTTGGGGTATTATGCTGGCTTGCGGCGGTGGTAGATCCGGCGATTCCTTCAGCCATTCGTTCATCAACACCTTCTTCGTTTTTGGAAACTTCAAGCCAGGCGCCAACGGGCCAACCGCGGCAGCCACCAACAGACAAGCAGACGACAACGGCGTAGATGGTGTGGAACTTTGGGAGCTACTGCTAGCACCACTGTCGCACGTTGGACTCTTCACCGGTGTAGGTTGCTGCAACGGTGGTGAACTCGGAGGACCTGGAGGTGCATTCGAGTTCGCCAGAGCTAATAGCAAGCCAGCCGCCGTAGGAATGCCCTGATGATGACCGGACGGTGCAGTATTGCTGACGTCGCTCGTGTCCTTTGCCGGTGTGTGTAACTGAGACGAATAAGAGACGTCTCCGCTTGGTGGGCGCGTTTGACTTAACAGAGGTGGCGACTGCATGGAATTGCTCTCGTCACCGGAGGATACGTCAGATTCCGCCGAGTTCAATCGCGTTCTTCGAGTGCTCTGTGACTGAGACGTGCTCGTAGTCCTTGCACGACCTTTCCTCCTCTTCCTCCGTAGAGGTCTCTCGGAGTTGGATTGCTTGCTCTTTGACTGACTCGTTGTGGAGTGATTGTCCTCGTTGTCACTGTGTGTGCCGCTGGATTCTTTTCGTTGCGCGTTTCTCGCTTGCACCTCCTGCTTTCTCTGTTCCGCCTTTTCCAATCTCTCAAATGCCTTCATGATCGCCTCCATCTTCCGCTCTTCCCTTGTCATCTTTTTCTTATCTTTCTTCGTTTCTGGCGGCGCCGACTGGCTGATACTAGGCGATGTTTGAGGTTGCTGCACCGAGGTTGCGGACGGTTCCTCTTTGGGAACTTGGCGAGTTATTGTGCTGGTAATTCCAGTCGTGACGGTCCTCCTAGGTGGTGGAGCAGTCACCGTCGATATCGTCGTTACGGTTGGGGTGGTTTGTGCAACACTTGTGCTGGGAACTGCTGGCGCGGGCTCGGTCTCCTCGCAGATAGTGTTCCTTCTACCTCGTCGCCGCCGTTCTCTACCACTATGTAGCAAAGAAACATACAATGTTAGTTTTTTACTATATTATACTAACCATATTATATATTTTATACATACACATACATACATACATATATATATATATATATATATATATATATATATATATATATATATATATATATATATATATATATATATATATATATATATATATATATATATATATATATATATATATATATATATATAAAATTTTGTTAATTATAAAATTTGACGTTTTATAATTATTACAAGCTTTTTAGCAGAAGCTATTTATCTTTTCAATCTTTGCACTTTGCAAAATAGATAGTTAATATCCATTCCAATTAACTTACTCGGCATTTTCGACGAGAGCACCGTTACTGCCTCTTCTATTTAGTTGGTTAGATGTGGCTATCTGACACTCCCGCGGATTGTTGCATGCGCAAACGACGGGCGATGTGGATGAATTCGGATTGGGGGAGAGCAGCAGGTCGTGCTGCTCGTGTTTGATGGTAATCTCGGCGTTTTTCTCGATCGCAGTAGTCGTCACGATGTACAGATGCAGTGTGCCCTTCTCGATGCAGTGCTTTACCTCGGCGTTAGGTTTACAGCTGCGTCGTACGAACCTGGCGTCGTTACCATAAGTCCGCGTGTCCACGCACACCTCGGTGCCGTCGCGCGGCAGACGATAGAAGAACACGAACGGTCCGGGCCGTTGAGCATGTTGCCTGCCTTGCGGATGCTGCGGTCTATGCTGCGTACTGAGCATATACTTGCCGCGCAATTCGACGACTGGAGTGTTCGGTGGAAGGTACGTAGTCGCCACTAGAAACTGCAATCGCAAGAAGGAACATGATAGTACACGTTTCACGAGATGAAAGAAACCGCGCTCCGCGTCTTACTTACTCTGAGATTGTTACTGTGCACGTTGAGTCTGCATTTACCGGTGGCGACGACGTTGATGTTACTCTGCCTGAGATCGCTATGCGTACCGTTCACCTTGATGCTCGATATCCTGGCCCGTAACTCGGGACTGTAGTGATTTGTGACTGCCTCCTCGTATCTCTCTATCCATTGTCGCAAGGGCGCCATATTCGACGATCCCCAGCCGTCCTGCGTGTCATCTTCCTTGTCCTCGACGCTCATTCTTCTCTTAGCTTTGCGTTTACCGGGCCCGCGCTTCGCTGCAACCTCCTTCTTGCGCACGGCACTCGATTGTCGCGGATGCGAGTCCCTTCTCTGCCGTTTCGCAACGTTGTTGTTGTTATTGTTGTTGTTGTTGTTGTTCAATCTTCGTACCTGTGCGGGTGCGTCGGACTTGGATCGTCTCGGGACGGACTGTTGTTGCGGGACCGAGCGTTTCTTTTGCGTCGCGTTCACCCCTACGTCAGTGTCCGCCGAACTCGTGGACGACGTGTCGGACGATGTGTCCGAGTTAAGTAGCTCCTCGCGCTTACGCATCTGCAAAGCGCGAGCTCGCTGTCTGTCCACTCGCCGTGGCCGACACCTCTCGCAGAGATATTCATCGGGAATGTTCGAACGGTCTATACCCATGCAATCTACATGTTGCCAAACTCTGTAATCACGTTTAATTTTCGAAAAATATTACATTTGCTATACACGACAAATTGTTTTTAAATCATTTTTATTTCATGAATGTACGTGAAATATGATGTGTCCTGTGATAACGTTGCCTTAAAACAGGGCTCGGCACATTTTGCCCATTTCGGCCGATTCTCGGGAGCTACGACTTCTACCTCCCCCTTGCCGCACGACGGGCTTAAAAAGTGACGGTCGTGCCTCTAAGCTTGGAGCCGCGACTGGCCGTGACCGTCACTTGCATGGCCCGCCGCGCGGCAAAGGGGAGATAAAAGGCGTAGTTCCCGAGAATCGGCCGAAATGGGCAAAATGTGCCGAGCCCTGCCTTAAAAAAGAATCTTAAAATATTTGTTATATGTTATAACATAATTAAAAAAATCCAGTAAGAATTAATTTTTCTACACTCGTATACATTTAAAATATTAATATAAACTTACAAACATCGGTCGCAACATATCATGTATCCATCGTCATGCTCGAAGTCACTAAAATTAATATTTTGTACACATGAGTATCAAATTATATATTACATATGATTCAGAAATTATATAGTTATATTAATTATATAGTTGTAAGAATAATCGTCTACTTACCAAATACATCGTGTAACACTGTCCTCATCATCGCCTTCACCTTCAGGAGCAGTTTCCGTCTCTTCTCCTTCCGGTTCAGCTTCACGTGCTTCGCTGCTGATAACACTAGCCGCATCATCTTCCACGTTGGTACTGCTCGCAACTTTAAATATATGCATAATAAGTTTATACATATACATATCAATATACATATTAATATATATATATATATATATATATATATATTAATGCATAAGTTAATATGAACGCACCAGATATCCGGGAATATCTCAGCGCTATGAAAACGTGGCAATTGCTTGAATCATCACTTTCCACTGTATTCTAAAAGCTCTGCGAGCGACTAAGGCCTTTTACATTTCTACCTGAGCTTTATACATACTGGAGTGTGCACTACCGTGGTGGGGGCCGAACCGGTAAAGCCCATATTCTGAGTTTTCTTTTAACGATAAATGAGCCTCTAAAGAAAACCTAGGAGCCACCTGATTGGCTGATATGCTATATTTAAGACTCTTTTATCTATAAAAGAGAGTTCAGAATATGGGCCTAAGAGGGCCACATCCAAGTTGTATCTTGCTCTCTGTCTTACTAACATTCTATAGTCTATTGCTACTATTTTTCTATAGTCTATTGCTACTAATTTTTTACAGTATACAGAGTGAGACTGAAAAAGGTACCAGATCTTTGAAGAGACATAGACGTTAGTCATATGAGAGTACGAATATATTATTATAAATACAAAATAAGGTCGGTGTTTTTATTTTTCTTTATAGTTAAGTTAATAATATACAAAATATGTTATTTTCAATGTAGGCTACATTTTTAGCTCAGGTAATACGTGATAGATAAAGACAGAGATTCCTTTAGGATACTATCTCTCTCGGTTTGCGTTCATTGAGGCAGAGACAAAGGCAGTGCACACTCCAGTACGTATAGAGCTCAATGCTCTTTCTACCTACTGTAATAAAATATAGATCTTTTTCTTTGTGACCAGAGTTATGTTTGGAAATTTCACTCGGATGCACCCGGGTGCACTTCGCGCCCTTCAGGTTACATCAAATGACAACGGTAAAGTCGTTCGGAAACCCTATTGGGTGTATTACGGGTGGAAGATTTTTCACTCTAAAATTTCAGAGCTGCATTCAAAAACTTTATTCGACGGATAGAACATGTGACATTTATTATGTATTTAATTAATCAATCATAATAAAGAAATCTTATCCTCTAATAAAGAAACTCATTTTGTCCAGATTAGACAATTAAATACTATTCTATCCGTCGAATGAAATTTTTGAACGTAGTTCAGGATAGAGTCGGGTAATTTGTTATATTTACGGCGGGATTTTTAAATAGCATTTTCGATTTGGTGCTCGATTCTGTTGCTTCCTAAACTCATAGCAGCCTCGATTACCAACTCTGAGAAATTTTACTTTTTTATATCATTCAAAATAAAACACTATGTATAAATGCTCTAAATATTGAGCTATTTTTTTAGCACAAGTTAACATCTTTTGGGTTCTTGAATTAAGCTCCAAAAGATGAAAGAAATTAGTGTATATCATTTGAAAAAGATTACTTGTAAGTGGCACTTTTTGAAATTAAATTGAAATAAATTCCTAATGTTAAAAAGAAAAGTTTTATTCAGCAAAAAAAAAAAAAAAAAAAAAAAAAAAAAAAAACAGTAGGCCAATTTTCTAACTTTATAACTAGCACGATGTCAGTAGCACGATAAGTTGTTGCGTAATTTTTCTACCGTGTATTATATTTGCGCAATAAAAACAATGATAACGACACTATCGCTAAAAGTTACAGAATCAGTATACTAGACTTACTCTTATTCTGGATGCTTAGCGAATATTAATTTTTAATTCCAAATCCAAATTTTCTTAGCTGAGTGTCACGTATAACGTCGTTTTAGCTTAAAAATCAAAAAGGCATATTTAGCGTTCGCTATATGTACAGAATACAGTGCCAGGCCTTATATTTTTTAATATATGCTCAATAGTTTCCGCGCAATTTGATATGGATACCCGGATAGCCGTGCGTTTTCAAAAGGAGTAACACAAAATAAGAAGAGATTTTGATAGAAAGTTTGATTTAAAGTCGCAAAAATTAACTCAAATAATGACGGCGATAAATCTCCAAGTCGCTACCTGGACAGAAAATGTACGGATGTTGAGAGGTAGTTGTAGAACTTCCAGCACCGTTAATGGGCTGTTGCTTCGGATGAGGAGGTGGTGATGGAGGTGGCGGTGTGCGAGGCGGTGGTGCCCCATAGTTATGATCTTGGAGCACAAATTGGAGACACTACAATTGAACAAGAATTTTTTTTAAGCTGTGCGATATTAAAGCTGCTTCATTAGATTACAGGATGACGATTAAAAAAAAAAAAAAACAATAAAAGTTCACAGATCTAGTAATGAATTGATTTTATTAAGAAATTATAGGTACCTCGTATGGAAGTGGCATTCTTCTCACTGGTGATTTAGGAGCGCTTTGCTCGTCTTCTTTAGACACCCGGAATTCGATATTGTTCCTAAAAAAACCATTCCATTTAGCACAGCGATGCTGATTGCGCTTATATAATATTTACATGAATTTTAACCCTTTGCGATTGTAGTGTGCTTTAACGCAGTAATAGCTTAGACATAGCTTGAACTACACTGCAAAGGCTTAATTAAATAAATTGTTTGAAGCATTAATTTACTCAAAAGTTTGGTTTTCTTTTAAATAATTTTTTGACGACTACCTATGAGGGATGTACACGAATATTGACAAAGGATTATAGACGATTACTTGATTGATAAACAAATTGTTTCCACTGGTTGCAATTAAGACAACTTTGTAAAATCTAACCAAACTTTTTGATTGACGTAATATTTACTCAAGTTTGGTCTAAATGTGCTAACACCATCACAACAACGTGCGAACAAAAAAATAAAAAAACATCAACACCTAGCAATAGTTCGTTGATGGAAAATATTTAGCTTACATGTCTTCGGGATCTTTTCGTGTTTCATTGGCCATTACGGGCAGCAAGCTCTTTAGTTGCCCGCTTTGTTGTCTAATTTGCTGTGACGCAGCAAACGGTGAGGACATTATCAGTTGTTTTTGTTGTATCACCTGTTGTTGTATTTTGATTGGTGAACTCTTATGCGCCATAATGTTCGACGCAACAGTTTGCTGTGGCAGCAACGTTTTAATACTCGCCTTTTGTACGATCGTCGACGTTGCTGAGCCCTTTAACGCGGTCACGTTCGTATTCAAAGAAGTCTTAATACCGCCTCCGCCGCCAACTTTCTGGACGTGATTCCTTTGTATAGGTTTCTGCGGCGGAATCGTTTTGATGCATCCGGGTTGTTTTTGAGCATTCTGCGAAGCGATCACATTTTGTTGCTGCTGCTGTTGCTGTATACTTTTCATGGATTGAACGTTGCTGTTCTTTTGCTGTGGAACTGCGTTTTGGGAGTTTGCAGCTTTCATAGGATTTACTACTTTCTGTGAGACAGTTTTCAAACCCGCTGGTTGTGAACTCTGTAACACCTGACCCTTCGTAGGTACTCCTATTCTCATTAGTGTCTGCTGTTGTTGCTGCATCTTAGAACTCATCACAGCCTGAGTTCTTTGATTGTTCGACATAGTTGTGATTACCTTTTGATGCACGTTAGTAATACTATGACTCTTTTGAATTTGTAGATTAGTTGCGTTCGCAGCAGACTGCTGTTGCTGCGATTTTTGCATCACGACTGGCTGCTGCTGTGCTGTCTGTAACAATTGTTGTTGCAATTGTACTGACGCTTGTGGCTGCTGCTGTTGGTGATGCGACGCTATTTGCTGTTGCTGCTGTTTGCTGACTGCAATCACACTAGAATTCTGCGGTATCTTCGGGATATTCGGTACGCTGTTGCTCTTGCAAACGTTGGCTGCGTTTTGTATCCGGCTGGTAACGTTGGTCATCGTCGACATAGTCTGGGACTTTTGCAACGTCGCTGTAGACTGTGATTTTGCATGAGGCATTTGCGTTTGTTGTTGCTGCAGGTTCGCAGTCTGTGTTCCGAGTGCCTGAACCTTGTGAATTCCTACTACAGTACTACCACACGATTTTGAGACGTTATTTAGCGGCGCAGCAGACTGCTGCTGCTGCCTGGTTACTACAGTAGTTTTCTGAGCTGTCTGCAGCTTCTGCAGACCCTGTTGCTGCGTTGTCTGTTGATTAACCGGATATTGCTGCTGTTGGATTTTATGATTAGAGTGATGGTGGACGCTGCTCAATACCTGCGACGTTACCTTTTGGTTGTTGCAAACGGATTGAGATGGCACTATCTTTTGTGCGTTCGCCGCGTTGATGGTCTGCGCCTTCTGTTGCTGCAGGTTACCACCGGTCCTAAGAGTTTTACCTTCTGACGCGGGATTCTGCTGAACCTTCTGCGCGTTCGCATTAGTTTGATTAACAGCGAACTGGTTGACCATCTGGCTAGTCAACACTTGCGGTTTCTGCTGCACGCCCTGTATCCTGGGTAGGGAGTTTCGTTGCACGGCAGTGGACTGATTGCCTACGACAGTCTTAACCTTGTGCAGATTCACGGTTTGCGACGGTTGACCGATGATACTTGATGTTTTCAAATGTATCCTCTGAATATGCGATATAGGGGCCGTACCGGTGGTGATAGTCTTTACCTGGTGCAACTTGTGTTGCAAGGTTGTTTGCACATTGCTAATTCCCGTCAGCTGCTGCTGCTGTTTACCATGGATGAGTTCGCCGACTGCAGTCTGATTTCTTACCGGCTGAACAGGCTGCGTGCATGCAGTCGCCTGTAAAGGATAGACAACGGGAGACGGTAACGACGTCGAGTTGGGTAATATTTGATTCGCCTGGGGGATGACATCAACTGCCATCGGAACGGTTTGCACTTGATGGCTACTGGTGGACGATGGTAGCTTCTGCGAGATAACCCGCGTCGTCAGTACTTGCGTGGTGTTTGTTCTCTGCATCTCTCTGGCGCCCTTAGCGACGGGGTAGGTCAGCACGGTTTTGACCTGCGTAGGGAAAGACGCAGCTCCCGCTGTCGGTAGCACTTCCTGCTGGTTATTGCCGGCAACATCTATCTTCTGCAACAAATGCGACGATCTGCCGTCGTTGACAACGGCGTCATCGTTGTTGCTACTCCTGCTGCCCAGGCTGGTCACCGCAGCGTTCGCCGCGGTGGTTGTGCAGGTAGCGGTTGTTAACGGACAGGCGATCAACAACGTTGGCGTTGCCGACTGCTGTCTATCGCTGATTCCTTTCTTCACCACGTTCTCCACTACCGCCGCCGGTTGTCCGACAGGATCCAGCTGTAGGACGAAACTCATGGTGGCATGGTGGTCTGCGCTCTGCACATACACCTTCTCTTCCGCTTCCAGTACGGACTTTGTTGTACCAGTTGTAACTTGTAACACCGCTTCATTGTCGATCGTACGCTCCTCGCCGCCGCCGCGCTGCTGCTGTTGTTTCTGCTGTTCACCGGCCGCGGACACCGGGGGAGGTGGGCCAGGCCCTGGGGACAGTTGCTCCCCACCGCCACCTGTTCCACCCCCCGATAGCTTGATTACCGATGGGGTCGACGTTTTGGTAGCCTTGTGAGCACGTTTCCAAGTGGAAACTCGAGCGAGTGAATTGCGACTGGTCCGAGGAAGGGCTAGTCCTCGTCCGGGGCCTCACCAAATGTCTTCGATTACGGCTATTTGAGGATCGTTGACCATAGACTGCAACAGAAATTGAAAATCCTGCTGATCATTATCGAGTCTAATAAAGTGAGTTATCGATCGTGTGGCTGCCGCGAGCCCCCGCGGGCCCTCGCGAGAAAGACGGAAGTGCTCGCGAGAGATCTCCGCGAATTCCGGCCAACTTTCTCGATAAGTACGCCGCGACAGCCGTTGTTCGGTCATCATCATTGACCAACGCACGACGAGTCTCGTACGTCAACGTTCGTGACTGCTTATCTCATAAAGAACCGCCCCGAGTGAGTATTGCAGCGAATATCGAGATTCAAGTTGGCAAATATTGAGATTTTTTAAGAGCTTCCTCTCCTCTTAGTTCCTGATCACTTCATCTTTTTTTTTTTAACCGACGCAAGTGTGTAATTCTGAGTCCTCCAAAAATTGCGTCCTCGACATGTTCATGATAGATAACCTCGTTTTTTCTGAAATCTCAATCTCATATTGACACTTCCTGTAAGACTACATCGTCCAACGATGTTATTAGTGGTGTTTGTAAGCAAAAAAGAAAGATAAATGAGACATACGCGCGCTGTCGTCAAGAGATAACGAACTGCGTGGAGAGTTCAACGCGGAGCGTATTGTTTAGTCACTTAATTATCATGCGATTATCACGACCGGGCTACTCGACGTGTATTCCAACATGCGATCGTTGTGAATCGATCGGCGATCTCTTTCCTTCGTCAATGCGGCACGACTGAACTACTAAATATTAAAGTTTCGCTCGCGTGCGTTAAACGGAGGTTAAACATTATGTTAAACGTTTATCGTGTCATAAAACGAATAAAAGAGTCGTTTAGAAGTCGCTTAAGACACACCGATCGACACATGACATTTGTGCATTTCCGATCATCGCTCTCACCTCCGTCGAGTCTTCAGGTAACTGATTAACTGCGACTACGCTAATGAATTATTCGGAAATTAAGTCAGCACGTACATGACGGAACGCCAGTCTGCTCGTCATGCAATCGTCGTTAAAGGTTAAACGAAGAAAACTGAAATATGAATCGCGCAATGGCGGGGTTAATGTCGGCAGCAATGGCGGCGAGTCGACTATCGATATTCTCGATTCGATAGGATCGAGAGCTCGATCGGAGGTCGGTCATTCGCTCAACATCGCGAAATGCGCTGCGGAGCAAAGTGAGTGACGTACGCGCGCAATTTGCCGCCGATATCGAACGCGCGAGGATACGACACAAGCTGGGAGGAGGAGGAGGAGGAGGAAGGGGAATTAGAAAGTCGCCCGAGTGCGATTTTCAGAATGTCTCGTCGGGCGACAGGCGAGCGCGAGAGAAGAGATTGCATCGGCTGGACCTTAAAAGAGCCGATTTTGCGAGAAAGAGAACGAGAGCCTTTTCTCTTTCTCGTGACCGACTTCAAGCGCATTGTTCAAGCTCGCGCGCGCGCGGAAAGGGAGACAGCCATTCCGCGAAACAATAATCACCTCGGACTCGAAGGCCTATATTAGATTTTTTTAATTAGATTTTGAATCATATAATATAATACTCGCATCATATAATATAATATCACATAATATGTGCGACATTTGTAATCGCGATTCAGCTGAAGAACTCATACCTAACTCCAAGTTCAAATCTGAGTATCTTATCTAAAGTAAGCTTCAAGTAATTAATATGGCTCTTACAGTTCACGTTAGAGCTAAAAGAAAATATAACGCGTTGCGTTTAAGATATGGACAGCTGTGTGGAGGCGTTAAATCCGTGACTACGCGAGTACCTTCGCCGAAGCGGTGCGTGAATAAAAGTTATCGATCTTTGAGAGTACCGTTCATGCTCTCAAGTTCGAGCACTGACCATTTCAAAAGTGTACGCCGTGCACAACATCGACAGATAGGCAGATCACGCGAGATAGGTATCAACAGCTAAATGCATCGATCGCGTTTCTAACTACTGTGATTATTCATGCGAACCGAGTTGCCCAGTTGCACTAACCAAGAGTGGTAAGCTAGCTGACAGTTAATACATGTATCTGTCTTTGTTTATTTTTAAAGAAAAACAAAGACACATACGATTTAACTGTTAGTTAGTCGGGCTACTGGACCTTAGGCCCGTATTAATAGTTAAAATTTGTCTTACATAAGACAACTTTACTTCAACTTTTATTCCGTGTTAGATCCAAGTTTTTCAGTTGAATTACAATATATATGACATTTATACATGTAATCGCGATCCAACTGAAAACTTCTCATTTAACTCTGAATCTAAACTCGAGTATCACGGTTGAGACGAGTTTCAAGTAGTAACTATTAATACGGGCTTTGCAGAATCGTTATTACCGAGACATCTATTCCTCGTAACTGAAGTTACACTTGTCGCCTTGAAAGTGAAATAAGTATATAACCGAGCGTTTTGAAAGGAGAAGAAACAGGGTTCCAGTGCGGCACTAGCGCGGCTAAAAGGAACACGCCTAAAGAAAGATCGCATCTTTTTTGCTAGTTTTTTTTTTTTTTTCAAACAGCGCCCGAGAATGAAGGCATCGACAAGTAAGCGCAACTATTCTCTGTGCGCGCCGGCTGCAATCATCCGAGGTAGCAGCTAGTGCGCGCGAGCGAGAATCATCGATCCCCGTGAACGCGTATCGCTGGTATCGGCTGAGTTCCATGCATCCACTCGACGCATTCGGTGAACATCGCCGCGCGGAATTAACGAGCTCTCGTAGCGACCCGCGGCGAAGTGCAACGCGTTCCTCGTCAGCGGTGGCGGCGGCGGCGACGTTGCGGGCTCGTCGTCTCGTCGTCGCGTTGGCAGCAATGGGGCATTCGCGGGCGACCTACTTCGCGTACCTCGACCCTCGCGCATTGATTCGCGCACCAAAATTGTTCCCCGACAGCAATTATTGTTCGATCATCCTTGCCCCCCGTGACCACGTCATCCGCCAATGTGTGCGTTTCCAAAATAGCGACCAACCATATTTTGGAAGCTGTCGGGAGGGAGGACTGGAAGAGGATTTGTCGAGTTCGTTGATTTCTTTTTCTATCAAGCATCGTTTGCTGTTGATTAAGATCGCCTGGTGATGGGCTCGGTGAAGTCAGAAGCTCCCTCGGAGGTGAAGGAGAATGACATGGGAGAACGCGCGCAGCGCGCAACAAACGCGACAAAAGCGCAACGCGTAAATCGCAGCGAGGCCGCGCGCTACCGAGCGGACGATAGTGCGCGAAGGAGCGAGTATTACGTATTTATCTGCTGGCAACAATGACCTCATCGTGTCGCGAACGTTACCATGAATTATTTACGATCGCGCGGGGAAACTTCTTTGTTCCCCACGAGCTGAACTGAACTGAGCTCCAAGCGACATGGTGAGCGCGCGAGTTCTAGTGTATTATTATGCGCTGAAATGCGACGGTTCCGGAGAAGTAGGTTGGTCGCATTTCCACGAGTTTCAAGTTCCAGTTAGCAAAAAACTAAACAAATGAAGGCCGATGTTCACTCGCACCGCAAAGTATCCATGAAAATCTCGTTTTCCGAATATTGAGGAAGCTCTTCAGCATGCCGTACTTCAAGAATCAAAGAGCGATATATATAATCAGATTATACATTTAGGATCGCCTCAGAAGTTTGTCTTCAAGTACTGTACAGATTATTTTCATTGGTTGCGGAACATTTGAGATGTATTTGAGTGATCTTAAATATACGATCGGATTATGAGCGGTATTCATAAACTGCGTTCGCTTTGGATGCTGATAAGACACTCCATCCTTGTTACTCATTGCATGCTAAAGCAAGATAGAATAATGCTTTCAGCACGAGAGCGACCAAACGAACATCAAGTCTTATATTTAAGATCTCTTTAGAAGGTTATCTTCAAATACGGATCACTTCATTGACTATGAAGATTGGAAGATGAGCATCGGAAAATGAGCTTAAGATGATCTTAAAAGATATAAGACTTGACTGTGAATACTATCCTATAAATATACCAAACATAGTTTCATTTTCTATTTAACATGGTCTTAAGTTTATCATCAGATACATTATAGCCAATTAAATAATCCATGCAGTATCTACAGATGAACTTAAATCGATCTTAAATATAAAATTTAACTATAAATACCGCTCTATGAATATCTCAACCGGATCTTACATTTAAAATCGTCTTTAGTTTATCTTTAGATGCACCGAAGTTAATGAAACGATTTGCACAGCAATGAAAGAAGAGCTTAGATCTTAGGTTAATATTCATAATTGGATCTTATGTTTCAGATCATCTTGAATTCATCATCACATGATCCGTAACTAATGGCTGCATTTAGTGGTTGCGCAACCGTTGAATAAAAATGATTAATGATTGGTGTATACTCTTTTAGAGTTCTACCAATAACGTACATCTTTCAAAAGTAGATTGCTCATTCCTTGTGTTCACTGAACGCAGCCAATAAAACGATCCATACAGCATCGGGAGATAAACTCAACAAGATGAACTTAAATACAAGATCTAATCACGAATACCGCTAAAAAAAAAACTCATGATGTATTCTTCCTTCATGTCTGCTGCAAGAAGACCAGGGGGTCGATTGTACATTAACTTTCTACTGTCTAAATTAATTTCTTATGTTTGAAAAATTTCTCATGTACATAATATGTTTAAAGTACTCAACAAGTACTTGTCAAGTAAGGTGACAATTTACTTTTCTATTCGTTCACTCTTCTAATTTTCACCAAGTCGTGTTAATACATAATTGACACCCTGTGATCGATAAATCATTGACCATCGATATTTTCACGTTACGTGAAGACCCGATCGCGGATAAAATGTCGATACATGCGGGTCGAGTATCCGACATGCTCTCGCTTGCGGTAACGTTATACCGCTCGCGGCGCTATCAATCGAGCGTCGCTGCCTCGTTGTCGGCCGCTGCCGTTTACAGCGGGTCGGTCGCTCGACACTTCCGCTGACCCTTTCAGGCTCTCTCGGTCGACGCATCATACAGGAAAACGGTGTTGCTCGCGCTCTCTCGCCTCCCTGCGGGTCGCGCGCGTGCGCAACTCCGCGCGCGCATTCCGCCGCCGTGTATCCAACCAACCTGATTATAAGCGACCGTACACCGCGCCGATGTAACCCGCCACGGTGCAAACGTCACAGACAGGGCCGCCGACAGTGGATCACCGAGAGCCACTTTCAAGATGTCGGTCCGCTCGAATATGTCGAGATCCGATTGTCCCCAACGAATTTTCTCAGTTCTATCGCAATTTTTTCAGTTTCTCAGTCACGAGCGTAACTTGCAGATGTGACGTGGGAATAAATTTGCTCTTTATTACTCGAGCAGATAATACATCAATATATCTTGGTCGAAACGAAAGCTGTGAAATTTTCTGACAAAATTCTCTGAATATTTCGAACTCTCTTTTATCGACAAAAGTGTCCCTGAGATTTGATTCTCCAATAGTACTTTGAATTTGGATTTAAATTTAGGGTGTTGTTGAAAAATCAAAAGACTTAAAAGTCACATTTACAGGGGCTCTTATCGTTCAAAATAAGACCATATTTCTGATTTCGATTCAAGAATAGAGAACATGGAAGTGCATGAATTCTTCCACATACTTGTGCGTTAAAAAATATCTCAATATTTATTGTCGAATATCGAATACCGTGAGCATGAAAATAGAATCGTAAATTGCGATGTCGCCCGAGATTGTGCAAACTACTGAGTACGCCCCTGTTCGTACACTGACAGCGGCGACGGGGAGAGAGACGGAGGTGCAGCTTGGTAGAAGAGAGAGGTGAAGAGAGAGAGAGAAGTAGCACCTAATGGCGAGTATGCATATACATGTAAATTGCGTGTCAACCTGGGCTATCTAATGATTCCAATATTATCCGCAGTAACCGCGGGCAATGTAAACTAACCCCTCCTTTTGCCCGCCACCCAGGCGTTGTTAAAGATGCAATATTAAAGCATCTGGATTGCGGACGGGAACTACTCGGAAAACAGAATATCTAGTTACACGATATACAGGACCCTACCCCCGAGTTATCTTCGAATTTGCTGGAAAGTGCCCCCTTCTCCGGTACCTCGAGCGGGATCAACTTAATGTCCCAGTCGAGTCTCGGGTAATTTAATCAAGACGCACTTAGTATCTCGATCGGGATCTGACGAGGTGCGCCGTGACTGACTGAGATATCTACAAATTAAGTTTCGCTCGATTCGTCGTCGGAAGAGCGGTCTCTCTCTCTTTCTCTTCTTCCTCCCTCCTCAATGGAGTTTTAACGCGACACGCTCGATTAACCGGTATAAGCCGAAAAGATCTTCACGTAGGGGCAGCGCGGGGGAGATCGTGCGTCGAGGATGTCGAGGTCGCTCGGCTTTCGGACGAAAGTCGGGGAAAACGCGCAGTTTTTTTAGCTGCTCATGGCCGTCGGAAAATATCGATTGCGCGGATACGCGCGGTGGCGGCGGCAAGCAGGCAAGCAAGCAAGCAAGCAGGCAGGCAGATACGCGTCATCTAGATACTCTTGGCTATATAGTGTATTCAGCTACTACCCGTGCCACGCGCTCACCCCCGCGCACCCCCGCGGCACCCGTCGCTCTCTCGCTCGGCGAGCGAGCGAGCGCACCTATGACTAGTTCCACGCCGTTGAATAAACGTTCCGTTTCTCGGTCGCTCTCACTTCTTCTCCGCTGCGTGTCCCCCTCCCTCGCTGTCTCTTCCTCGCCGCTTCCCTATTCCCCTCCCTTCGCTCCATGCCGATGGCGTGCGAGCGAGCACGAGCGCGCGCGCACGAGGGAGTATACAACGACGTGCAGTGAGCCGTACACAAAGGCCCGATTGCCGGACACCCGGTGAAATATGCCAGTCCCCCGCCAATAACCGGTATCTCTCTCGCGTTGCCCTCTCTTCACTTTTGCGCTGTCTTCGCTGCGGGTTCACCAAGCGGTGGGAAGGTGGATAAGAGGGGGCGGCGAGGATGGTCGGGACGGCTAAGTCGCGAAGAAGCAGTAACCAAAGAGGAGAGAGAGAAAGAGAGAGAGAGCAGGAGCAAAGAGTGGAGGCGAAGAAGAGCGAACATTGGTGGAAGCGTAGAGATACGAGAAACAATGTGACGCGGAGCTGGATACTGATGCTACTATGGTGTAATGGAATAGAGAGAGAGAGAGAGAGAGAGAGAGAGAGAGAGAGAGAGAGAGAGAG
>NW_022639576.1:15666-98386 GCF_010583005.1 Odontomachus brunneus | reverse complement strand
AGAGAGAGAGAGAGAGAGAGAGAGAGAGAGAGAGAGAGAGGAAAAAGTGTTTATTCAATTAAGTTTGCTTAACGTTTCGGATTGCCTTCTGGGACACAGGCAGAAGGAATAATAACGATCTCGATTGTATTTTCGTTGCGTTAAAGTAGAATTCACTGAGGACATTGTATCAGCAGCTTTCAGTCCCGATAAGGTGGATTGTTAGAAACTTGCCTGCGCGCCATAGGGGCGACGAAGTGTAATATTCTAGAATGCTTCCAGTCAGAGTTTGTACACCGGTGATCAGTTCCTAATTGGCTTTTCGCGTCGTCATATGTAACAGGGAAGGAGCGAGAACGAGAGAGAAATTGCGATAGGAGTGACAGAGAAACTGTCACCGAGATGACGCTACAGTTTCTCTCTCACTCCCATCCGCTTTTTTCCGGGGTGTCCAAACTCTGAACAGAGGAACTCTATAATGTGTTTCAGTCAACAGAATATCGTTAAATTAGACAGAGTGAAATGAAGATATCGTTTTATAGGGGGCATCGTCGTGCACCGCCGCTTCGGCAGAGACGCGCACAACGTTGTTTTCATTGCATAGTTGTGCGGGAGGTTCGATCGAAGATAAGCGGTGCTGCAGTAGGTAAAGCTAGGTGAGACTCTAGGGCAGCCAATGCGACGCCGCGAGGTTAGCCAACGTTGTTATACCGTGTGCGAAAATCGTGCCTCGAAAATCCACGCCGTTCTAAAAATTCCGCCACTCGGCCGACACGCTCGGTAAACGGCGACCTAATCCGAAATACGATCGTCCGACGAACTAGAAAGAACTGCATTATCGCGTGCACGCAATCGAATCGAGTCGAATTACGATCGAATTCCCTCGGAGCTCGCGAACCGATAAGATCGAACACGAAGTCGATAATAGTCGCGCTCTCGACACACTGCGAGCAGCGCGTCGAGTCGCCGAGATAATTGCCGAGATAACGCGAATGCTTTTTCGGTCGTTTGTCCGAGGAACGCGGAGAAGTCCACGGATCAACGCGAAACGCAGTGTAGAAGTGCGGTTTGGAAACACGCGCGCGTAATGGGCAACGAGGAGCGCGCAGTAGTGATTGCGGACGAGACTCGCAGCGGCATTCACGCCGCAAGTAGTTACCGCGAGTCGTGGCATGCCGCTACGATCGTCGCAGCGAGAAAAAGAGAACGAGAGAAGGGGAGGGAGAAAGAGAGAGAGATTCCTCTTCCTTTCCAGTTACACTATAAGAACTACGTCTTTTGCATTCAAAATGAGGTAAATGTACATTCGGTTCGTGAGGAAAAAGAGCGGGCGACGGGAAGGGAAATCTAAGAAAAGAAGCACAGCAGGCATGAACCTATCCTTGTGTTTTACGCAAAGACAAATTTGTTTTACCTGTTGAGGTATTTCCGTGCTCCTTTCCTCCCTCCCTATCACACGCGTTTTAGGTCATCCAAAGATAATGTAAGATGAAAGTCCGGACATGTGCCTAATCTTGGACATTCTTATTGCTTTGGCCTTTAGATACAAATATCTAAGTATAAAATATGTACAACTAATATTACACATATTTTGTACATAAAATATATTATTACTATACTATATGTAATATATATACAGGGTGCCTCTAAAAAATGTTTATACTATAGGGAAGTAAATTTTTTAGAACAGCAGAATTATTCTGATCGAATAAGTCCATAGAAGTGTTAATATTTTTCTTTAAGCACTCTGTACACAATATAATATTACAGATCTGTACACATATAATAATATAATTATATTACATATAGTACGATTAAAATATACGCGGCAATATCGTGCGAAACTGAGCGGTTTTCGGGAGTGAAGAGCTCGAAGTTTCCTTCCCGTCGAGCTCTTCAAAGTTTCATGGAAAATGGGATTCCTTTCGTTGAAGACCCCAACGACGACGACGTTTGTTCGATACGATGCCGCGCGAACGAATCGCGGCGGCGCGTTATAACGTGGGTGTCCCAGAAGAACGGGGGGACGAGAAACGACGACCCGGCATTGTGCGCCTCCGCTATTACATCCAAGGTTACCCCCGACGAGTCGTAAACTCTCCTCTCTTACTCGTGCCATTCTTTCGCTCTCGTGCATCAACCCTGTTTCGTCTCGCGTCCGCGATACGGGGCGATATTTCGCAGCGTCTCGATAACACGCGGCGTGTCTCGCGGTTAACAGGATCGACAGATCGTTAAGTCACGCCTCTTCAAGATGATAAAGATCATTGGAATCCACAAAATTTAAGGTGACCGGATCTCCCAAATCCGGGACACTTTATAAATGTAATGTGTGGAGCGAGGGAAATATCATTTGAAATTATTTATACATATACATGTATATATATATATATACACGTATGAAATAAAGTTTTATTTATAGATATATGAAAGTAACTTAACAACAATAAATGCCTGCTGCATAGAAAAAACTATTACTAAGATAAAATTTTTGTTATTCTTAAAATTAAGAAGAAGAAGCAGAACTGTGAATTTCCTTAGTCTTTTTTGTCAGAAGGATTTTTAAAAATTCTTTAAACTGAGACGGCCGAATTCGAGACAAACCGGCATTCCAGATACCATTTGAGAAAATCTAGGACAAAAAAACAACGTCTGGTCATCTTAATATTATAGATCTTTAATACTAGAGAATATCGAAACATGACCCCAATATCTAATAAGAGTATTTACTTTCTAAAGTTCCTATAACTAGCGAGATTTTTGTTTCCAGAAAATAAATTCTCTAAATTGGGACAAATCGGCGTCTCAGATAACACCCGAGAAAATTTGGGGTAAAGGGTGAAAATCGGGAACGTCTGGTGACCTTAAAAAAATCCATAATACGTGCCGCGATATATTTGTCACTGCGCGTGCGTTGCTTTCTTGCTCTTGAAAAATGATTACAGTGTAATCATACATGTAGTGTTTCCGACACTTTATTCTAACGCCACCTCCGATGGCGTTCGACATTAAAACTATCACTGATAGTGTCGGAGCGGATAGAAGGAAGTATTCACGCAATCGCGTAGTGTGAATTTTTCTCCGCTCTCTCTCTTTCTCTCTCTCTCTCTCTCTTGCTGTTCGCGTTGGACAGGGCGAGCGAGATACGTGGCGAGTGAGAAATAGAAAGATAGTTACGCGAGAAAACATCCGCTGATGAGGAACGCGTATCGGAAGAAGGCCGACATCTTTCCCGTACGCACACACATGACGGCTACGCAACGCGTAATGTGTGTGTGTGCGCGTGTTCATTACATCGCGCGCGCGCGTGCGCTCGCGAACGCACGTGATCGTTCGGCCCATTACGCGTGCTGCAACGCAATAAACGTGCGCTCCTCACGTGAGCGGCGAAGCGTTAATAAAGAGAGACACGCCATCGAACAGCCGGTCGAACAATTGCGACAGTATTTTTCCCTCCTTTTCTCCTCTTATTTCGTCCCCAACGGCGACCAATGGCGACTCGTGTTTTGTAGCGGGAGTGGCCGGCCAATTCCGCGCGACACTGCATTTGTCCTTTGCGCTTCCGTTACACGCGCGTTTAGCGGACGGCTTAATTTGCGAGGCCGCAAATGAAGTAATTCGCGCCGACGACTCGCCAACTTCTCACTAACGACGGGCAACGCGCCCGATAAATTTTAGAATACGACGCGAAAAAGGGCGTCTCGATTTCCTTGCGGAGGAGCGCCGCTTTTTCCAGCTTCCTCGTCTCATGAAAACGTAGAGTTAATCGTCACACGTGCGCGCGCAAGAGAGAGAGAGAGAGAGAGAAGGATAGACCGATATTGAATTATGCGCGCGTTCGATAATAAGCTCGTATTTCTTCTCCTGAAATTATTGAAACAAATTAAATTAATAAAAATTAAATTATATTTGAAATTTTAAAAATATCTTGTTTTTATTTGACACAACTATTATAATTTATCAACATGGTGCACGGAGAGAGAATTTTATAGTAAAAATTACTATACAGTTTTATAGCTGAAAGATAGACCGACACTTTTTTCCGCAGTAACTCACTATCCTTTCGTTTTGTTTCGTTAATATATGCTACTTATATATATTTGTACTACTAAAAACATAGTCAAATTGCAAAAAATTTGTATGAAAAAGAAAAACTGTAATATCAACTCCGCGAATTTATCGTTAAACCCTTCTGTCTTGTTTATACTGTCATTAAAGAGGTCTTTTTCCCGCAAATAAATAAAGTCAATAACAACAAATAATATGCGAAATGCATACTCCACGCGAGCGAAATCGATAACGCGTCCGTGTCATTGCGGGCTTACTTACTCGGGTTTTCGCTTATTGCCCGCACTCGCGGGCGGTCGAGAGGGTGACGGTGAGATCCGTGTCGTGAGTGAAACATATACATCGCGTGCGCACGTGTGCGTGCGTGCGTGCGCGCGCGCGCGTCGGGGCCACGAGCCGACCCTCGGGGGAGACCGTCAAGTCCGCCGGGACGGCAGCGGTGGGGTGGAGGGGATTTAAATCACGCTCACGATAAAGGTTAATTGCGACAAGCGTTAATTACTTTTGCAGTTAAGCCGCTTGAAGCGTCGAGCGCGCACGCGCGCGCAAACGAGAGTACCGTTTGATTCGATTGTCGATTCGCGCGCACATCGAAACGGCCATCGATCTCTCGAGCGAGCGAGCGGACGAACGAGATTCTCTATCGACCGTCGACACGCGATCAATGGTTCGCGTCCGTGCACGAAGAGAATGTTGTAATTTTTTTTCATATATGAATTTTTGCCAACTGCACTACATATGTTTCTACATGGAGAAAATAGTAGGAATTACGTCAAAATTACAGTTCTTCAATTACTTCTTCTTCGTGAAGTGTCTTCTGCAAAGCAGGACTATACTGAAACTGTTAATAACTAAATTATTGAAGACATAGTAAACTTGGCAATTTACCAAATACAGGATATCAAAGAAATTCAAGTAATTACAATAAATTTATGGTAAGGGATCAAACATTTTTAAACAGATATAATTTCAATCATAATTATATCATAATTGGATCATATGTAATTCGATCATATATGACCCAATAATTACCAAAATTTTATCGTAATTTTTACTACAATATTTTCTATGTGTAGAGCAATGCAGCATTAGACTGTTTGTGCAAAGTTTAGTTTTGCAGAAAAAAATCGCTAGAAACAGCAAATTTTTAAATAGAACATTGAGTAACTGGAAAAAATGTGAATAACACAAAACATAAGTACAAAATAGCAAAATAGCAAAATGTGAAAGACCAATCAATTACTGTCGATCCATTTTACGGTTATATAACTCTACAGTAATTTTTAATATAAAATTCTCTCCCTCTCTTGCGCGTCTCACGTGTATCGCACATGATATATTTCTGGCATTATCTCTTTGTATTTCTCGATGGATTCGAACGACGCGATAACGACGCGAACGATAGCGGTCAGAATGCTGTGATTTAATTGCTTCACAGTGAAAGGATGAAATGAACTTATCAGCCCACTTATCGTTCAAGAGTTAGCGGCGGCGGGGTCGAATGTACAAACGTCATTCCCGTGCACTCGTTGCTTTCCGTTATCGCGCGGGTGTAAACGTATTTGCGTTTTAACGTATTTATTATCACGACGAGGCCGTCACGAAACCCTCGGTGATGTTAGCGGCAGTGTGTATCGTCTCGTCAGTGTATGCAGGCATGTCCCGGCGCTTTTTTTATAGTCGACGAGGAACGTGATCGACAGGATAACAGGCCTGTAGATTGCGCGAGAAAGAGAACGGTTTTGCAGATAACATAACGTTACATCAAATGTGCATCCGGACGTCAGGAACAATTCGCGCAAATCGCGGTATCGATATATTAACGTGACGCGATACCGCGTCACGGTTACATAACGCGTTACGAAAATATAATCGATACGGCGCGTACAACGCGCGACGGCTAATCTCGCGAAACGCGTGCCAAAGACCGTCCCCGCGGCGCGCGATTATTACGAGAGGCGCGCGAATCCGCGACGTCAGAAACTGCACGCGCCATTAATACATTCTGATGTCATCCCGAAGAAACGCATCGCGGTTCCCCGCGCGGCTGGATCGGCGCACGTACGAAGGCGCGCTTCTGCACACAAAAGAAAAAGGCGTACAAGTGAATGTTACTTGTGTCTCAAATATCTCATAAGCCTGTATATAAACTTATGTTAGATATTTGAAACACAAGTAACATTCTATCGTGAGATTATCGCAAGTATTACATTTCTTCGAAATACATTTTGAATTAGTAAGTTTAGCATTTTAATCAAGAGCACTGAAGCAAAAATTCGGTTTGCTTGTAACATAGAGTTGAAGCAATTTTTCTTGCGACAAGGTTTTGTAATATTCTCGTAAAGAGGACAAGGATTCTTCTTCTGAGTATATGATAATGATCTTTTTTCAAACTTGCCAAGAGTATTGAGACTATTATCAAGGAAATATTTTTTGTCGAAGATAACCATGATTTGAAAGGAGAGTAAACTGTGTTTCTGTGTTAAATGTGTTAACATAGAGGGGAGAAGTGGGAGTATGATGATTATCGCGTTAGATTGTTTTGTTATGAAAATCGCGCGTTGCCTTCTTATTGTCGGTATATGCGTAATAAGACTAACTAAAACTAATAGAGTTTGTATATGTCTCTTCTAAACGTAATGAGGAAATATTTATTATATCTAAATTAGAATAACTATTATATTTATAGGATTGTTATGTATCTTTTTGTCCTTTCTAATGTTTGATTACGACTGATTTAAAAGTGAAGAACTGAAACGCGTAATTAACGCGTATAATTATTCTAATCTAGACATAATACTTTCCTTTTACGTCCAGAGAACATACACTAACTCTATTAATTTTATCATTCTTATTACACTACTCCTGTGTATTGGCTCTTATACGCTCTCGTTTTTCCTTATATCGATTTTATATCTAGAGAGTCTATTAACCATTTTTTTTTTAGTGTATGCGTGTTCCGCCGATATTAAACATTGTTCTTTTAATCTAAATGCACGAGTTCCACGCTATCGGTGGTCTCGTTAAAGTCGAGTAAAAATTACGAGAGTGCTACGATCCGCGTCGTTGTAGCTAAGTGTTCTACTAGGAAATGTTAAATATTGAACGCGCGTTTTCCACGCTCGCAATATCACGGTGATTCAAAAGCGTTTTTCACGATTGTTAATAAACCGGCGCGAAGCGATGTTTCTTCCGCAACACGGATATCCCTGATAACACGTGTTTGTTTACACTGACGAGTTGACTGATACCGCGCATCACGAGAAAGACACAAGCTCAACTGATAAAACGGCGTCCACGAAGAAGTAGCGCCGACCGACTTTGATTATGATTGAGAAATACGATTGAGATCTTATCCTGAAATTCATCGAGCACTAATGTGAAGTGAACTTTTTAATTACACCCGCTCCAACACGAATTAGATAAACTTCGTTACACAAAAGAAAGATTAAGTGTAATTAAAAAAATATATATAATTATAAGAAAGTTTCGGCTTTTCTTTCGCACAAACACGAGAATCGAGTGATTATTGACTCGTACACGCGCGCGAGTACATCCCGATAACATCTCGCTGAGTTTATAAGACGCTTAAAACGGGGCACTGCGGAAGGAAGGACTCTACACAGTGTTTAATGTCGACTTCGACCTGCGTGAATCGATCCTCTCGGCATCCCGCGTGTAAAGCGATCGCCTTGCACCCGCACGAGAAAGGGGAACGCGAGAACGCCGTGGAAAATCCGAGGTCTCTGACGTGCTGCGGAATCCTTTGTCACTGCGACACGTCGCGTTTGCCGTGGACATTCGATACTAACGGACGATCAATTGCAGCGTGACGTTGTACACACGCGCGCACATGCACTTATGGGTACAAATTTCGACGTGCCATTACGATAGGAGAGCAAATGATGGCTGGAAAAAAAATTACGTTCGCCGCTCAAATCGCCGTCGTCGTCGTCGTCATCGTGATGGTCGATTGATCAATTGGCTGTAGTCACGCAAGAATGATCCAACCCCCGTGAAGTACGTTTCGAAAAGAATGAGAATGAAAATTCTATACATGATCTAAAAAGATATCACTTCTTCACAATCGTCCAAACACGGCTAATTTTTCTTTTCTCTTTAAAAGTTTCATCACAAGCTTAATCCTTAACTAAATTAATGTATTTGGCTAATAAGAGCCTAAGAGGAATCGTATTTCTAATGTTGGCTTAATCCTTAAAAAACAAGAAAGCTAAGTGGAAGGAAGAAAGGACGTATGGATTTTTTCTCTCTCTCTCTTTCTCTCTCTACTCATTGGTAACACAAAAACTCAAAGATTATTTGGATTAGGTCATTTTTTGTATAGCTATGGCCAATTTGAATCCACGGACGCTTGAAACGCGGTCAGCCGAGTCTTCAATGGCAGCTTAATTAGACTGAGCGTCGGAAAAATTAGACCAGTCGTGTCTATATCGAATCATATAGACGCCCGTCACCCAGGTAAACGACCGATGCCTGACAGCGCGGGGGATAATCGACGTAAACGATCGACCAATAAAAAAAAAGAAGAGGCTCTTCTCCGCGCTTTGCTGTTCGCTACCACCGTGTGACGTTGCGGTTTCGCACGACATCGTGACCCCTCGCGACGGATGATCCGCGAAATTACGGGTTCACTTCGATGGTTTCTCCCCGTCTATGCGAGTCCTCGAAGAGTTTCCCCCCTCGCCCTCGCACTTTCACCCTCCCCAAGTATCGCGTCCCGACCGCGCTCGAGTTTTCTTTCGGTAAATGTCGAGCTGCTTTTCGTTGAGAATGAAACTTGAGCTTCTCCTTAGGGGAGAATCACCCCTGCGGTTTCCAGTGTACAGTGTGGGTTGCAAAACAGTTTAGACATTACGAAGTTCGGAGCTCACCAGATTGTCAAAATTGAGAGTCATCACTGACTCTTATGTAGTAATTATATTATTGTTATTTATTATTATTTAATGTTCTTAATTACCATTATCAATTATATTATTGTCGAGCAAGTCGGTCAGTAATGATCTCAATGTAGACGGTGAGCTTCCAAATTCATTGTGCCTGAATCGTTTTGCAATCTCCTCTCCCCTCTATATTACACGCAAAGAAGACGCTAAAGAGAAGAGAACAAAACGAAAAGTGTCTGGAGCATTTTTGGAAGTTAGGATCGTATGAAACGCGCCCACGCATCACTGATCGCGTTCCCCACCTGCGTTGCCGCGAATTGACCAATCGCGACGATAGAACTAGCTGAGCTGAAGGGGCGCGCTGATTGATATTTGCATGATTCTCATGAATTATGCACCGCTCTCGCTTTAAAAGTCAATCGTGGCGAGTCACGTTGCGCCGCAATTAGTATCCCGCGCGAGCGGAGCGCGGAGAAGCGCCGATGACGGCCAGAAATGCAGTTATCGATCGCCCAACGACGCCGAAACGGCCGAAACCCGTGCGCGGGTTAAGGTTAAATCCCGCACGCGCGTAAGAGAGAGCAGGAAGAAAGAGGGAGGGAGGAAAACCTCGCGCGCGATAACCTTCGACCGCCTTCGGGCGCTGACGCGTCAGCGTACGATCGGTGTCGGAATGCTCTTGAGGGACACTCTTTGTGTTCCGTGTATGATTCTGTAACTTAATTACAAAATTGCAACGCGCACGTGCCATCATATTCTTGTAATAATTGTTCTTCTCCAGGACTTTGTTTTCGAGAGAGACACGAGGTCTGTTCTTCTTGGCTCAGCCAAGGTATTAATCATGAATCTTTTCACGTGAACTGGATTTGGACACTGATCAATCACATAATTTCTTCTCTCCAGTATGAAATCGTGAGTGAACAATTTTGTTGTATTTGGAAACGATTATAAATCTTTTCCTCCAATGTGAACTCGAGAAAAGAGAGTGAGCATTCTCACAAATCTTCAAGTTTCTCACTTTTCACAAGTTTACGGGGGAAAGATTTATGACCTCCTCCCCTCCCCCCCCAGGTTGCACTTTTTTACTTTATAGAGTGAAGTATATATATATAAAATCGAGTATTGCAGGAAGAACAAACTAGCAAGAACAGGCCTACGCGCGACGACGTCACAAATAGATACTCTATTTCTTTTAGCTGAACTTCCTGTAACTAGCTTGTGCTAGATTTCCTTCTAAGTCTGTTTTTGTTTTAGCTAAACTAGTGCTGCACTGGAACTTGGTTCGTTTTCTATCCAACGAAAAAATTGTATACTTATTTCACTCTAAAGACCGTAATGACTTTGAAACTTGGACAGTTTGATAAGCTTTCAACTTCATTGTGTCCAAATCGTCTTAGAGCAGTCCACTGCACGCTAGTTGAGCGAAAAAGAACAGATCTAGCCATGATGCGTTTGCGTGTACAGTCATTTGCGCCGCGAATTGTAGTTTAGGTGACGAGTCACGATTAATAAATAGGCAATTAGCACGTTTAATCCCGCGGCAAGCGTCACTTCTACATCTCCAGTGGACGTGCTGGAACGAATCTGTGGGAGATTACTCGCACAAAAGGACTAGCGTCTCGAGACTGCTCAAACGTCGGCCATGCACACGTCGCTTGTTTGCTCGCTCGCTCGTTCACTCGCCCGATCGTCAGTTCGCGCGACTTCCTTCCCTTCGCGGTCGATACGATTTCACCTCGCGGCATGGAACACCATTGCATTGCCGGCCAGTCCGTCGCTCGCCCACGTCGAGAGGCCGAGAGAATTTTGCCGCCGACCAAGTGCATCGCTTTGCGAGAAACGCACCCGCGCGATACAATTCGATTATCGCGGCGGAAAGCGCGCGCGCGTGTATGCGAGAGAGAGAGAGAGAGAGAGAGAGAGAGAGAGAGAGAGAACGAGTTTCAATTAAGAGCATTTCACTATTGGCTGCATCGCGAATTGCGCGGAAACTACGATCGAGTTCTCCAGCGTTCTACGATCATTGCCTGAAAGTTTGCAACACTTTTTTCAGAGAGTTTCACAACACACCCGCATCCAATAGATGAATTTCTTGTCTGATTCTATCAGACTAAAATTGGTTTCATGTAGTCTAGACCATGTATTAGAAATCGTTTTATGGAGATGGGTACCGATTTTGCTGCGATTTACTACGATAGACGTGATTAGGTTAAATTTTTGCGTAACTTTAAGCATTTTGGTGTAAAAGTGGGTGAACTCCTTAAGATCGTCTTAAGTTCATCTTTAGATGCTGTACGGGTCATTTCATTACGGAGGGTAAGACGATCTTAGGTACAAGGTAATACCATGAATAAGATCCTATGAATACTGGCCTAATGAAAAGTCTAGGAGATCAGGGATTAGAGATTGACTGATTTCAATCTTGGCTTCGTCTCTCCATTGATCACAGGTTTCAACTCCCCAATCTCTAATCCCGAATCTGACGCGGGTTTGGAAGGGTAAATTTTCCTATTGGTTACCGGATGTATTTTGCAGTGTATCGTGCGTCGAAAGGGTTGCATTCCCATACTGTACTGACTGCACATAGAGCGAATCATAATTGAGTAGTTCACGCAAAGTACTTGTGTCTTCGTGTTATCCATGGGAGAGGAGGAGGTGAGCGCGAGCTCGTCTATGAGTTCGGATGTGCCGATCAATAATTGATTTGTGCGTGGATGTGTGTACGCGAGCGAGGCGCGCGTAATGGAGTTAAGCAAATCGATAGCGTTTTGATCGCTTGGGCTGACTGCGCGATCGACTAATTAAGTCTGCGATTTCCGCTCGGGCTTGGCGGGAAGATCAATCGCAGCGAATTGCATCGCACCCGCGATTTATCAATAATTGGCTATTCAATGTGCGGAGTAAGCTTGACATAAGGAGTGAGAGAGAGAGAGAAAGAGAGTAGGAGTGAGAAATAAAAATAATTTATTTCGCTTACGCGCCTGCGCACTCCCTTACGAAAGCCTTTCTGCCAAATGAATACTTCCGGTGTAAGGGAGCTAGAGTTTGGACGTATATACAAGTGAAATAAATTAGTTTGATTTCTTACTCCTGTTCTTATTTCATTCGCTAAACTTACTCTACACGTATTGTAGACGAGTCTTAAATGGCCGTCTGCAATATGCGGAGCAAGCTTGACATAAGTTGGAATAAGAAGAAAAATTTACCTCGCTCACGCGCCTATACGCTAACTCCTTTACACCGGAAGTATTTCTCTTAAATAGAAGAAGTACTTCGGGTTGTAAGGGAGTACAGGCATGAGAGCGAGATAAATTATTTTTATTTCTTACTTCAACTTACGCCAAGTTTACTCCGCATATTGTAGACAGTCACTAAAGCTTCGTTTACAATACGTGTAGAGCAAAGTTGAGCATATTATGTAAAAGTAAAAGTAAGAGTAAGAAATAAAACTAATTAATTTTACATAAACTTTAGTTCCTTCATACCGGAAGTATTTACTTGATAGAAACACTTTTGGCGTAAGAGAGTTGGAATATAAGCTCGTAAGCGAAATAAATTATTTTTACTTCTTACTTCTGCTCTTACTCCAAGTTTACTTCGCATATTGACATAGACGAAGTCTAAAACCAAACATCGTCGCTGACGTTTCGCAAAATAATAGCTGACGTGCGGATCGCGTGCGGGCTCGTTCGTAAATTTACGAAGCTGTTTGTCCGAGAGAGCGATTGGTCGCGAAAGATCTAACCGCGGCGAATCTTTGCTTTGTAATTCTGTATCAACGGCGCGCAGGTCTACAGTCGATTTCCCGCTGAGTGTCGTGATTCCTCTTCCTCCTCCTCCTCCTTCGTCAAGAGGAGAACGTCGTACACCGAGGCTTTTAATTACAACGCGATGATCGCGCGCACGCGCATTGGCCGCGGAGGCCGACGGCGGACACTCGTCTTCGTCGTGCTCGTTAATATTTCACTTCCGGTGTGTCGCGCGGCGACGAGAGTTTTCAAGTCAGCCGTGCTGCGCAATCTAAAAATAGGATATAGATCCACGCGGACGTGTGAACCCGGGAGGAGCAGAGGGTCCTCTCCTCTCTTGCGTGCGTGTCCAATGCGTCTCGCGGTATGAATCTCGAACTCTCGCCGGGCGAGATCGCGCGCAGCGAGCAAGGGAAAGAGAAAGGCGCTGAAACGACCGAGGCGGGCCGAACGGAAACGGAACCCACTGTCGGGCATCGGGACCGTTGCTGCGCTCTCGCGCCCCATCCCGGATGATCCGCGGATACTCGCGACAGACCGCATTCCGATCTCTCCACTCTAGCGCTGATCCTGCCCGCGCGATAATACATCAAATACATGAAATTCGTGATCGAACAGTCGCTGTTTGAAACCACACGCGCCTTCTTGTGTGTAGCTTTCGACGCGACGACGAGCGAGGAAACTTAGAAGCAGAACGGGAGGTGGAGGGGACACACTAAGTGAGTGAGTGAGAGAGAGAGAGAGAGAGAGAGAGAAAGAGGAAGAGAGGAAGGACGAGTGGCGAGAGAAAATAGGAGAGACAGAAGTACGATTGGTAGGGATCACGCGCTCATGAAAGGATTGCTAAAAGGTGGTCTCCACGAGAGGGAGAGCGAGCGAGTGAGCGCGCACGCGAGGGGACAGAGGGGACGATGAGGGGGGGGGATCGGGGGATGACTAGCGAGCAGGGCGAACCGGCAATATGGCCGCTGGCGAGACGAGCGCCTCCTGGCAGCGCATTTTTCTATTCCCGCCGTGTGAAATTGCTTTTCGACTGTCGTCGAAGTCGCTTCCGAACCGGTCGGCTTCGAGAGCTCATCGATTTTCGGCTTTCGATCCGAGACACACGGTCGATGTACGCGGCGATCAGACGTCGCTCGATGCGATGTTGATACATCTAAGTAAAAAAAAAATTAAATGTGAGAACGGAGGAAAAAAAGAGGACGATGCCAGCAGAAGTTACATGCTTGTATGTGTATCTCTTTCTCCCTCTTTCACAACTATGATGATTGTTTACGCGGTATTATGTTGACAAAGCGCGTTGATAACAGAACGCGAGACAAGTTTTGACAAATGTTTGAGCGGACGATCTCCCGTGGAGATCCGATAGAAATGAAAAATTGGGCTGCTTCTGCTTGGCAGTTGAGCATTATGTTGATCAAAGATACGAGAGTTGAGGAAATCATGCTTGCACCAAAATAGAAACTACAACGATTACAAATATGTCTATGTTCGTGCACTCACATCGGAGTAAGCTTTGTATGCTAATAAACTGTTATCGCTTATGCGACATTCTGACTTTGCACTTATTTTCCTCGCGTCGTCTGCCTCTTACCTTCCTCTAACACATCCGAGGAAAACTCCCGGAAGGTCACGAGTATTTCTCCAAAAGATTCGGCTGACGGTTCGATTTCTATATTTGAGGCGATTGTTAGATCCCCCCAATTTGCAGCCAAGGTAGAGACTCATCCGAGTCGTAGATTGAGAATCAACTGACAAACGACGAGAATATCTGATTTTAGAGGTAAACAGACCAGCCGCGCATTGACAACTGCTGGTCTGCAAATCGTCACGCGTTGCGAGAGCATATTCGAGTGTTGTTGAGGAGAGTGCTGTCGGTACCCCTCGTGGCATGAGCGGCGAACCGCGGCAAATAAACTGGCGATGTGAAAAAATTCGGAGGACATTTTTCCCAAATCGGGCATAGTCAATATCGTGTTGTCGCCCGCTGAGCGATTTCGCCGAGGATGGCGCAATGCCTCCGCCGAGCGATTTGAAATGGGTCCGCGCGATCGTGTCGACGAGGAAGTCATGAAATCGAGACTACGCGACTCCTCGATCGCGAAAAACCAGCCGCGAAGTTACGAGCGCCGACGATACGTGTGCTTGACCTGCCCTCGCTCACCATTTTACCAGCCATTGTTGCCACCATTCGGGACGAAAAATTGCGGATGCGTACGAGATACGTATACAGCGGAGAATATCTGCCGCGGTAGCCGAAGACGATCGTTCGGTGTCGACGGAGACGTCGTCGCCGTCCTCGTCATCGCGACCCCGACGTCGGCTCGCCCGTCCAAGCTGCCGATTTTCTGCTGCGCGGAAGGACCGAACTTTTTTTTTGGTTAAGTACGTACACGCTCGTACGCGTCGCTTTCCCGTACGAACCCACGGCGATTTCCCGACGGAGAGGACGCGGAGGGGTGCGCGAGGTCGCGATCCGCCAGCACCAGCGTCTCCGGGCGCTCGCGATATGCGTACAAGGACGGGAACCGCGACGATGATCGACATAGCCGACGTAGCGCGACGTGGACGATCGTCGTCGGCGACGGGGCTGAGCACAGCCGGTGAACGTCGGATCGCGATTTCGCGGCGCACCCTCGCGATCCGGGCCGGCCTGGGTGGCGTATACCCTTCGCGGAAGCGTCTCTTACCTTAATGTGACAGGAATACAGAAGCTCGCTGCTAACTCGGATGTAAACACAGGCATTTTTCGACGAAACGGACACTAAGGCAGCGAAAACGACGTGCGTACGTGCGCTGCTTACATCGCGGCCGATGCCGATTCACCACGCGGGCCGAGCACTCGTTATTAAATACCGCGGTAAACACGGGAATTCACGATCTCCACGGAAAACATCAATCGAAAACTAGACATGGCAGCCATTCTTCTGTACAAAACAAAGGTTCACATCCACGGACTCGCGAGCGACAGAGCCTCGCACCCAGCTGCGCTTCGGCCAGTGGCGCCATATTCGAACATGGCGGATTCGCGCGACGCATCTTCGCGCGACGGAGCACGCCACTCCGCGTTTTTCCGCGCGGAAACGGTCGCGTCGGAATGTCTACGGCACGGTACGAAGAGACGGTGAATCGAAACGATCGTGCGATCGTGCGATTCGCGTCGAGATGACGGGCTGTTCGGCGGGTGCTCTCGTCGGCTTGAGAATCGCCGCCACTGCGCGAGCGGCGGTGTCGCGTCGATCGGGCGACAGCGCCATCTGGCGCCGAGCGTGGCAATATTACTCCGTGTGTTGCCAACGTCGGGGGCAGCGTGAACCGAGCCGAGTTGCGCCGAGCTGTGCCGAGGAGGACGCTCGGCTCAGCTCGGTGGCGCGTAAATCGAGGCGCCGTCTAACGTGCGCGCCGTTCTCTTCCCCGCGGCCGATTTTCTGGAAAGTCGCGCGATCGTTCGCCGCGAGCCGCTGTTCCACGAAAACGCTGCTCCGCGCGACACAGTCGTCGGAGGTTGCGCCGCGCTGTGGGAATCGCACATGCACGTCAAATGTGCGGAGCGTCGTCGTCGGTGAATGTATTGCTGCCGTAATGTTGGCACTATTTGCCGAGACGGCGGTCGTCGCTACCGACCGCCGAAGATTATTGATTTCCTCGCTTCGCTTCGCCGCGCGTATATATGTCTCTCGCGTAAATATCGCGAAACACCATGTGCCGGCGCGATTGAGCAGGCATCGTCTCGATCGGAAAAGCTAGGGTGAGATGATGGCTCGTATGCTCGTACGGATCGTAAGGGAGAGAGAGATCGTGATCCGGAGAAATTCCTCTCGCGCGAGAAAAGGAAAAAATACGCAGTTGCGCGAAAGCTCAAAGGGGAAGAGAATGGAATGTCGGCGGGGCAGAGAGAGATATAGAAAGAGAGAGGGGGGAAGGAGGGAGGGGGGGGGAGAGAAGAAAAACGAAATAATAGTGTGTAGCCGGGTAAAGCCTTGAGAATAAACTCACGAATGAACGGGACGTTTCGAATAATTACACGCGTCCACGGCTTTGACTTGGCCGGATAATATGCCTTGCGTGCTTCAAGTAACATTTCGCTTCCCGACGCGTTTGTTGATTTGCGAGATGCAGTACTTATCCGAAACATGTTTAATTTAACAAGTAACGAAGCGCACATATAAATGCAATACAAACGCCGAAGTAATAACGATGACCGATATGAATAGGATTAATTTCGATTGTAGAGCACTTGAGATTCTGAATTGCGTTAATTATAGAGGAGTCTCTTATTGTTCATCTTTATCTTGCGTTTGTAGAAATGGCGGACACGGATCCACAGTTCAAACGCTTTTTACTGCCAGCAGAGGAGACTCTATTTGAACAGCTGCTGAGATTTGGACTTTATGTGGGCGCAGTGTTCCAGATTATGTGTTTATTAGCCATAGTGATCTACCAGGCAGGTCCATCGGATGGTGTGGCAGCTTTGAAGGTATTTTCTGGTCCCTCTTATTGCTACAAAATCATTTCTGTACTTCTACTGCAGCAGTTAATTCTACTTGCAGGATGATCCAAGCGACGTAGAGTGTTCTGAAAATAGCCCACAAGTAACACCAAGAAGGCCTCACCGACCACGCAAGCAAGAGAAGAAAAAGAGACGTTGAAATATTCTTTGCTAAATAATCAAATGTCTACTGAATGATATTTATATCTGATAACTGTTTCGTGCAAGACTGATCTGCTGCATAATTGCTTAGTGTTGTATGTATCTGATATATATATATAAGTTATCTATTAAATGACATTTTTCCAATGTGATGTCAATTTTCTTGTTAGAATGTTATGCTGCAGTATAGCAAGTGCATTTGACTTGGAAATTTTTAAATTTATTCACCAGGTATATATTTTCAGTGGCACATTCAAAGATGCTACTCATAAATTCATTATTGAACAAACTTGAGAAGGAAAATGTTCATATATAATTATAGGAAAAAGATGCAATTTTTTTCTGTATACGAATTTTATTCCATATATGTGACCTTATGTATGACCATATCTACTTATATATGTCCATACATAAAACAAATACTGTTGAATTAAAAAAGAAAAACATGATTAAACGATATCATGGACTACTGTAAACATAAATTAAAGACAGATATATGATTTAATTATCAAATAACTTACCAAGAAGTTGGAACAATCGTAAGTTTCTTATTTGAATGGTATAATTTTTTTTAGAAAGTTTACACTGAAATAATCATCTATCTACCATAAGGTGCAAAATTACGATATTCAATATTAAATTTCTCATAAACGATGTAGATAAATCGCATGAAACTTCAATCACGAATGTGTTTTATCTTAAACCGGAAGCAACAGAACTGGACGACCGGGAGTAATAACAAGTTTGCACATATAAAACATAACCTCGTAATCGTCGGGAGTCACTGCATAAAGCAGTATCGTAATGCAAACGCATTGCATAGTATTTGTTAGAGATACGGACGCAATTGAACAATGACTAATAACTAATACGTTATTATTGACATTCGTTAAAAATGATGCATCATACGACAGTATTGCCGCCTCAGGATATCTTAGCCGAGGTTAGAAAATTCATCTCCGGTGCCGTCAGGCCTTCCCACAGTACAAACACGCAAGATGTGACGCGTACGGCGTTATTCCTATTGAAAAATGTACCGGCAGCAAGGGACGCTGTGCTCGAGTATTTTTGCAACGTGTTCTTCGTCGTAGTGACAAAATACGTTCGTCTGATTGAGGTGGATAACATACTTTGTTTACGCTCTCTTTACGGCACGATAATTATACGTTATAATTCTTCTAGACAAATCAACCTATAATAATACCAGAAGAATGTATTATAGCAGAGATTCACACTGTTCTGAGCAGTTTCATCAATGGAAATCCAGAGGCATGGGCACCTATCATATCAGCATGGTCGTTGGAATTACTTGGTATGTGTTTAATTTGTAGTTGAATAGAGTACAGTTTTTTGATATATAAAGCATGTATTATTTTATAGGAAAATTGTCGACAGATTATGCAAAACGTGGTAACTTGCCTACAAAAGCTGGCATCAATGACTTTCTACAGCAATGGATGTCATGTCGTGCAACACGAACTCTTATAGACATTACAGCACAGTGTTTACAGTGTCTTATGCATTCTGATACAGAATCTTGTATCAAGGCCTTGTTAGATACCAGTGTGCTACACAGCCCATATTTTGATTGGGTTGTTGCTCATGTGGGAAGCTGTTTTCCAAATACTGTGATTACCAGGGTATTGTCGTGTGGTCTAAAAGATTTTTGTGCTGTTGGATATGAACATAATATCAAGAATCCAAAGTTGAATTCTGTTGTTGGCATACTAGGACATTTAGCAGGTAGTCATTCCCAGGACATCAGGAGAGCTTTGTTGGATTTATTTAAGGTAAAGCTCTATCTCATACATATTGGATATGTTAGCAAATATATTCTAGATCAATTCTCAATTTATAGATATTTATAGATAATTAACAAATTCTCAATTTATAGATTAATAAGTATGTAATTTTTTTACAGTGGAGTTTAGTTGAAGATGTAAACCTTGATGAGGATACCAAGGAACAGAAGTTGGCTACAGTACCATTCCTTTTAAATTTAGCTTCGTTATCACAGACTCTCTTGAAAGCACTAACTAGTGACGTGTTACAAACATGTGAGTTTCTTTTTCTATATATACATTTAAAGTTTAATTTTAGTTAAATAATGCAGTTAATGTAAACCACAAATTATGCTGCTACAACTATGTAAATTTTTGTTACAGTGAAACCAGATGTCATACCACGTCTCGCGTTGTTTGCAGCAGATTGGTGTAAATATTTCAACAATCAACCAGAAGCGTTGATCGATTTGACAGTACATTTGACACTGGGATGTGAGCAAGGTGCACTGCAGATAATTAATTTACTATTGGATACTAGCTTAAACACAAGCAATGTTGGCTATCATAGCGTCAACGCGGCGCAAAACGTGAAAGACATTTGTCGAGAGATACTGGAGTTGATGCTGCAAGAGATCGATCTCTTACTGAGAACACACGGACCTCAGACCGCCAAAGTTGCTCTGTTGAATTCTATTAAGCAAGATATACCGTTGTTAGTGCCCATGTTGTTGAATTCCAATCCCCTACGCGTGCAGACCGCCGTTAGATTGTTATGCTTCCTCAAAAGTCAGAGCCACAACATAGTAATCTCTATGGCGGCCTACATGCTGGTGCAGGCGCAAACGACGTTTCATCTCGCTGCCTTGTTACGTCTCATCACCAACAACATCGTGTTATTTCCCGTAAACAAATCCGAAGACATCCTCACTGGTAACGGCCACTTTACACAGGTTTTGGAACAAGCACTCAGAGAGATACACTATAAAAATATTGTAGAAAAGGAGGAATTGAGACGGTTATTTCAGAATCTCACTATATTACTGAAGCAAGTATCGACCATTTAATATAATTCAAGTTAAATTTTGTAATCAAGTATATTAGATAACGATTTTTCCTCTTTTTTTTTTCATTTAGATGGGAAAAGTCGAATAAAGCGGCGATACTGCAGTCGAAGATGATCACCAGAGCGATCAGATCTAATTTGCACCAGATATCTTGTCTGTTATCGAAAACCGACGACTTTGACTTGGCGACCGACATTGTCATCCTACTCGATCTACTAAGCACACCTGAAAAGGATCAAATGCTCTACGTGGAACTTATGTTAAGATTAACGAGAGCTTTTATTCATTATTTCTTCTTATGCATCGTACAAACTGGTAATTATAGGTTTCTATGGTCTTCAAATTTCTTCAAGCGTGAGAGAGAGAAAGAGAATATAAAATATAATCAATTTATTTTTATTTTAGACATTAATATGAAGCAGCGAGGAGTGAAGATGGTATGTCACTTGCTGAGAGATCTGACGTGTTACTCCCCGTGTGCACGCGTATTGGCTCTCAGAGAAATATTAGGAAACAGTATAAATAACGAACAAGCCAAGAGCTTCGGTGCAAAAGAGAAATTTGAGCCTCGTTTCGAGGAGATGTTGCTGTTACATCAGAATCATAAACAGGTAATCTTACATTGCAATACGACGCAAGTATACCTAAAACATACGACATGCATCTTGTTCTAGATATTCTGAATAACATTGTGATTCTATTGATGTGTAAAATCTGAATGATCTCACATTTCTGCAGGTAACAAGCACTATGTTAGCGCAACGACACTCATCGGTGTTTCACGCCGGTGTGATAGGACATGGTCCACGGAGACCACCACCTGAAAATTCAGTCGATAAAGAAATCATTGCTGTGAATAAAATATTACTAATAGACGTTATAAAGGTAAAGAATCCGGTAAAGTTCTAAATGAAATCAAAGAAAAAAAGATTGTAATCTATATACTTGATTTGTCTTCAATTATATCAATTTGTCTTCAATTATATTAAACGGTTGATACTTGCTTCAACAATACAATAAGAATTTAGAGTAACTATCTCAACTTCTTCTAGTCTATGACGTTTTTTAGTGCTAAATAAGTAAGTCAGCCAATGACGTACCATGACGTTCAATTTGCATGTTTTCAGGCATGCTGCAGTAACCAAGACTCGGATCGATATCCCGTCAACTTAGACGCTCTGATGATGGTCAGTCTACTGCTGGTCGAATTGGTATCACCCGATGTTATGTACAATGGTCTTCCATGGCCCGACGAAGAATTTACCAAAGTAATTTTCATGTCTAGCACGAAGCATTTTGGCAATATTAAATTGATTATTATCCGGTAATAATGAATACGAAATATCGCAGGTGACGATCGAAAGAGATTTGCAAATCCGTCGCAAGTTCAAAGATGTACCTTTATTGTGGACACTGTTGGAACTGACCGCCTGGTACAGACCAGCATTGGCGTACAGCTCAGTCTTACTGAGAGGCATTGCTGCGACCGTCATGGCCAATTGGAACACCAAGGAAGGTGTATCGCTCGTTAATATAATGGCACTGGGACAATTGTTACCGCCGCCATTGGCGAGTATTCGGGATATTTTGCCTGTTTTGGAGCCGCACCAGGTAGTTCATTGTGTTCTAGAAGACTTTCTAGATACATCGATAATCTTAGCTGTAGTAACGAAGAATTTTGACTCTAATGTCTGATACGAGATCTTGATTCACATTTGCAGATAAATACGGTAATGAAAGAATGTGTATGGGCATACATGCGTGAACATGTGCCATCTCCAGCGTTGTTTACCCGAACTGATGGCGCTAATATAGCTTGGAGGGACATTGATACTTCAGCACCCAACGCACGCTTCACGGATACTCTTCGTTTAGTGCTGCTAGCGAATATACATACTTTAGGATCTTTGTACTCAATGTTATTTTATAATGAAAACAAGTAGCATAAATATACGTTACATCCTGAATAAAATTTATATTGATTTTGACTTGTATATAATAATAATCAGAACTGTAATAATAATATAATAATAATTAGACAGTAATAAAACTATTATCAGAAATATACTGCATATATATATCTCGCTTTCCTTTTTAAATATTATTTATATATATATACTTTTTAGATCATATTTTACTGACTTACCATTGATACCATTATTCTGACGACATTTTCGTTGTCATGCAGATCTCTGATCGCGTAAAGAGGACAAATAACGTTTTAAATTTAAATATGTATTATACTTTATTGGTTTTGCACATACCTTTGAACATCACGTTTAACAGAGCAGTCGCTTTCTGCAAAAATGTAAAACCTTGATATTGAATCGAACTAAGATGACGTATGATCGATACAAAATATTAAAACGTTTCATTTTATGAGAAAAACATGATGTTTTATAACATTATATATATATATATATATATATATATATATATATATATATATAATGTTACAAAAATATATATATGTATTACTCCACCAAGATTATATAAATATTAAGGTTAAATATTTTCGCAGATTTCATATTGAACAGCATTAACAGTAAGTACATTTGGACACTCAATGTTCTCCTCTGTTTTACATTGATACTTTATAATAATACTTATATTTCACGAATCTTCTTTCTCTCTTATAACAATCTTACATATCCTAAGTATAAAGTAGAAAATGACAATCACACTGTATAAAATAGGAAGTAATCTTTACTAGTTTCTTGTATACAATTATTCTTTAGATATATAACGTATTACACATAACGTATGGATCTTTTCTTTTTTTACGATATATTCAATCATCGTACAATTCCCCGTTGTAATTCCTCATACTTAGCCGTTATCTGCCCGCATATGGAATTAAAAATCTGATCTACGATCCTCAAACGCAAATATCGCTCGAGTGAGTAGAACCATAGCGTGTGACAAAATGCCGACAGAATCTATGGGGAGGGATGAAACAAGGAAGACGAAAAAAAAAAAGTAGATTTTAATTTTTATAAAAGCACATTCTCTCCTAGATACATATTATAAGAAACATATTAATTTACTTTGTTATCATTATATCAATACAGGAATGACGGTGCCTAAGATGAACGAACGCTGTTCGGATTGCTGCACGAATTACCCTAGGTGGGTGTCTCGTCCTGACAAATGACTACGCCAACGTTTTAATTCATACGAACGTCGCGATCTTACTCGCGCGCCGTTGAGTCTTCATGTGGCTCTGTGCGTCCCGCAGAGCCAGAAACGCTAGTAAAAAATGATGAAAATATTCAGTTACTTTCTTACTATATGTACACTGCTCGTTGTATGAGATACAACATGTTGCACGCAAGTACGAAGTATTTCGCGGGATATCTTCCGTATTTGCATTCACGAGCATTTCAATGTTACGTCCAAGTTCTTTCTCTTTCTCACTCCTCCTCTTTATACTTTGTCAGTGTATCTATTCCTTAAAGGTCGATATATCTTCACGTATCGTTCGACGTAACGTAGAATTCTTAAAGTTTAATGTAAAAATAAACGGTACGCTCTCTTCTTTAACGTATAAACAAAAGTTTTCACTCATAAGTGCAATATAAAACAAGTATCATTTTCCAGGGGCAGATTTTAAAGTATGTCGTGTCAACGGTCACATTGACAGATTCCGCGTAAGGAAGGCGCACACAAGAGCCTTTTGTTCCTTCTGGAAAGTATCACTGTATAATTTTTCTTGAGCAGAGTATCATCGACAACGGTATCAATAGTAAGTCAGTGAAATATATGTGAGTGTATGTGTATGTTTGTGACTTTATATGTATAACGCGGGGACCCTTCAGCTGGCGTACCGGTGCGTGTGTCTATCATCTCGCTGTGTATGCTTGACACACACACGCACGCATGCTGTCAACTCGACTTACTTTACAATAAATTATTATTCAGTTCTTTTTAGAATTAAAAAAGTTCACTTTTCAAGTCTATACGTGGATTAAGTTTAGAAGAGTAACGTGCTCATGCCACCCATTTCACTTTGCTCCTTAACGAAGATCTCGAAGTACTGGTATATGATTGTGACAGCGAGTAAGATACCGGTACCGGAGCCGATCGCGCCCAAGAAATCCGCCAATACAGAGAGTGCGCCGATACATAGTCCACCGAACGCCGCGGCAGTCGGGATGTAACGGTTCAGCTCGCGGATCATGGAATTATCCCTGTGGCCTCGCATCACCATCTGCTGTTCCCTCAGTTGTTTGGCGACCTGCAAATTTAACGATGCGCATCGTGAACACATTTCCATGCTATTGTCTGTGTTGCAATGTGTCTCTTGGCTATACTGACATCCTTCGCCGAGCTTCCGGAAACTTCGATCCACGTCTTTGAGAAGAAGGCGCACGAGCCAAGCATAAAGAGAATGTACAGCACAGCATGGACGGGATCTTGAACGATGTGACCGACCGATTCCGGTGGTGATAAATAGTAACATAATCCGCCGACTGGATATGATCTGGCTGGACCGCCACCGCCGACGTCTGACCAAACGCCCAACAGATTTACTATGAGATTGCCTTGAAACTTGACGGCGAGCATCTGAGAGATAACATATAGATTGGACACCAAAGCCGACTGGAAGATAATCGGGATGTTGCTGGTGTAGAACAGCTTGATCGGATAGCTGCTATACTGGCCGCGGTATCTAGCGGACTTGATCGGAAGATCCACACGGAAGCCCTAAGAATAAATAAGAAGTTTATTAGATATTAGAGAAACTTTTGCGATACAAGTGTTTCATTTGATAGCTTTGCGTGAATTTTCTTTTAATGTACATCGGCAACTTACCTGGAAGTAGATAACGATAGCAAACACCAGAATAGTAGCGAGAAGATTCATTAGATTCGGAAGATTTTGCCTGTAGAACGCCTCACGGAGAGCTCGGACCTTGTCTTGTCTGGTGGCCAGTAAATGGAACAGAGCGATTATGGCTCCTTCAAATTCTGTACCACGACCTATTAAAGTAGAAGAAAGTTTAGTTGACGGTCATACAATCTCAAAGTTCACATACAGATACACAAATGTATGAAAAATATATTTTATAACATTTTTTAAAATAACAGAAAATATACCAGTATTGACTGTGGCTGGCGAAAACGCTTTCCAAACTATGGTCTCGCAGATATTGGTGGCAATGAAGAGCGATATTCCACTTCCTAATCCATATCCTTTTTGCAACAGCTCGTCCAATAGCAATACGATGAGTCCAGCGACGAACAATTGGATAATAATTAGGAGACAAACGCCAGCTCCGATTTCCGTAGGATCTCCATACATCCCAGTCATTACATAAACAATAGCTTGTCCGACAGTGATAACCATACCAAACACTGTGTAAAGATTATTATACTTTACATCAATTGGATTTTGATAAAAGTATGCCCTTCTTGGCTATGTAACCTGAAGGAAAATATACTGATAAAAATCAGTAGAAATCACTCACACTTCTGTGCTCCATTGAATAACGCTCTATCTTTTGGAGTATCACCAACTTCAATGATCTTTGCGCGATCTAACAGTTGCATGATAAGACCAGAAGTAACGATTGGAGAGATACCCAATTCCATCAATGTTCCTCTATTCGATGCGAGTATCACACGAATCCAATAGAAGGGATCCGCACTGTCCGAAGACATAATACCGAATAATGGAATCTACAAATAGAATCATATATTTGTGATCATGTTCTCTAGTCATTTATAAATTAATGAATTAATTTTTCAACTGAACTTTTCAACTTCAGGACTGTTTTAGATTAACAATATTGTTTATTGACTCACCTGGCAACATACTAAGAAAATAAATAATGTGATTGCAGTCCATAGCATCTTTTCTCTAAACTGAATCTGCAAAGGAATAATAATTATAGTAAGTTTATATTAAAGGGCGATCTGTCACATAAATAGAAAGTAATTCTGTACATTGTATCAGAATTGTCTCATTGACAGATGGTAAGAAATGTCTCATTGTGCCCGAGGCTGACGCGTACGCGAGGTAATTGTGGAATTTAGGAAAAGCGGTACACGAAACTGTAAATACAAGAGAGAGACAGAAATAGATCATACAAACGGTGGAGCCTTACCTTTCTCTGCGGCTTCGCTATTTCCGGCAGTATACTGCAGAATGGCTTGATCACTTCGAGAAACTTGACTGAAAGCAAAGAAGATAAGATGTTTTAGCGCATCTGGAAGCGTAGGGCTCGCGCGGAGACGCGCGTACACGTGGTAATTCGCCTCGCCAACAATATGTTGTGGATTCGCGAGAGGTTACGCGTGCGAGCGAGAACTTTCCGGCGCGTACGTTGCGACCACATCGCGAATATCGCGTTTTATTTGCGCTCGCGGCCAACGGGTATACTCACATCCCATCTTCGCTGTGTTGATGCGACTTTCCTGAGAGCACTGCGGAACGAGTGACGTTCCTTCACAAGATTCCCGAGAATAAACACCACACCGTCAGGCCGAGCAGCCTCTCACTCAGCAAGTGCACACGAACGAAGGTGGCCGCGTATGCTCGACTGGCAAAGTGTAGCGAGTCGTGGCTCACCCCGTCGACACGTATCAATACGCCACTGTCACGTGACCTGATGATGTTGGCCGGCACGCCACGCTCGTATTGTTGCCTTGGGCGTTAGATGGCACGGCGCTCGATCGGTCGGTAAGTACAGTGCGTCAGCTGTTCGCGATCTGACGCTTGTCAAACTCTTCAAGTGCGCGCTTGTTCTCAGGCATCAACGTACGGCGGGTTATCATATGCACAGGGGTAATGTTATTCAACATTAAATCTGAAACATATACCGGGACGAATAGTGCCAAATTATCCATTCTAAATCATAGATTCTCTATCTTTCCGGAAACTATGACTTTAATACTATAACTTTAATATTGAATTTAAAGTCTTCTAATTACTTGGTCATCTTAATTTATGACGTCAGAAGTGAGGAAACGCTTACTCAAAATTCTTGCATCGAAATAAAAATATATCCAAAAAATGTTACATTAATTTTATTTATTTATTTATTTATTTATTAGAAAAAGATTATTGATTCTTAAAAAAGGAAAGGAATATTTTAGAGTTGTGCTTAATTGATTCCAAGTATCACATATCATTTTGTAAATATACCATTTTATTTCAACATGTTTTGCAAGAGTTGTATTTTCTCGCTTCTAACATCATAAATCAAAATGACTGTGGCGAAAGACCAAGGCTCGATTTTATCAACGTTCCCAGATAGCACAGAGAATTCAAAAAGAATTCAGTCGTACATCACCAATTCTGAGTTCATTTTTAGATACAAAAAGAATCCTTTTCACTGAACTGAACTTTGAGGGATTCTTTTTGCATATGAAAATAAGCTCAGAATCGGTGACATACGAATTCTTTTTGAATTCTTTTCGAATTCTCTGTGCTATCTGAGAACGTTAATAAAACCGAGACGTTGGTCTTTCGCCATAGTCATCTGGGTTATTTTTTGGTTTTAAGTAAGATTTAAATATATATCTGTCTCTATTCCGTCTCAGGAAGAAAGATAGACACATGTTTAAGTCTCGCTTAAAATCAAAATAATGTTGGCGCAATCAAGCTTTAAATCTATTGTAGACCGGGACTTATCGGAGTTACCGCGAAGTGTAAATTGTGTAAATTGTCTCTTTCTTATTCACATGATTGAATATCGGTGCATTTTAGTCAAGAGCTCATATTTCATGTAGGAAAACGCACGATCTATCCGACAAATGGTTTGTTCCAACTGATTAATTTGTCATTTCTATTATCTTCGCGCCGTTTATGTAGTCGTATATCTCAAACAGTACACAATATTTACAAAATATTTTAGAAATATCCCAGCAAACAAGATGACGTCAAATGACGTCTTAATGACGTATTATTGACGTTAGAGACGTCAATAATACGTCATTAGGACATCATTTGACGTCATTTTGTTTGCTGGGATCTATATTTCTAAAATATTGTGTGAATATTGTGTACTGTCTGGGATGTTTGCAACTATGCAGTATCGTATATGTATTTATGAATGCACGGAAGAAACAGTTCCGTTAGTTGATCGAATTTTCTATTATCTGGGAATAAGATAAAAAGAACTTGTAGGAGCAGAAAGAATATTGTAGGATATTTGTACAATTGCTCTCAGTATCTCAACTGAGTTTTAATACAATTGAATGTTTAGACGAATATTTTCGGTAACAGAATTATTATTTCTTGTCAGAATTTTTCGTCTAATCCTCATTCAGTTGCACGAACTGGAATTTATTTTCCGTGTGTATGTGTGTTCTCTCTGTACTTTCTTATACATTTTATTTCCTTATCACAAATCTCACAAGCCATTGGCATGTTATTTAATTGCTCTACGCTTTGCAAATCCTTTTTTTATAATTTTCTTTCGTTAAGTCTTATCTGAATATATTTTTTCTTGCATTTTCTATGAGTCAAAATCTAACAATACTTTACAGTTTTAACTGTAAACTTGGCGCGGTATGTCGACTTTTGCATGTACCTAGCCACAAATGACTCATTGGTCGAAACCGTCAAATTGATGTCATCAGTCGACGAGTTATTTCTCGCTGGGTAAGCTAGCTAAAATGTTATCTCTTATCTCTTAATTAAGTACAAAAAATATCTTAGACAAATGCGCTCATACAGCACAAATCCTAGAGACGTTTCAAAGATATTTCTAGAACGTATCTGGAATGTATTTTGAACATTTGTACTGTATGAGTTGCTTGTTTCATAGAAGATCATTTAACGGTGATTTTATAAGTGAAGCAACGTTCATATTTCTCTTTATACCTCCTCCGAATAATGAGGTCGAGGTATATACTTGCCTATAAACATATGGGACAATCCCAAGTAGAACAAAAAGTCATATAAAAGTCAAAACGATGTAAGTCAAATGATATAAAAGTAATGTCATTTTGACGTCAAATGGTACTATTTTCATGACAATTTCATGACATTGATGTCAAAATGATCTTGACATCAAAATGATTTTGTGTTCTACCTAGGAATTCAATTCGCAGATAGCACAGAGAATTAAAAAAAATTTAGTCATATGTAATTTTGATTTTATTTTTAGGTGCAAAAAAAATTCTTTTCACTGAACTCTAAAGAATTCTTTTTGCATCTGAAAATGAACTCAGAATTGGTGATATACGACTGAATTCTTTTTGAATTTTTTTTTAATTCTCTGTGCTACCTGAGTTATATTCGTTAAAATATTTACGGACATATTTCGTTCTGTTAGTCGTTCCGTAACTATGTTACTACGTTAAATAATTGTGCAATATGTTTGCTGTGACAAATTATCGTCTTATAGATCCCCATAATCTCTCTCCCTTTCTTGTTCCATAATGAAACGTGGAAGTTTCGACTGGTCAAGGTAGGGGAGGCCGTATATAAGAATCACCTGCATTTAAGTTTTATTCCTTCCTTTCAGTTTGACAAAAAGTCTTCCTGATAAATAGTGATTTTTTCGCATTATACGTTACATTTTTGAATATATTTCGGATTATATATACTAAATTGTGAGACGCGTAATTTGCACATCGTTGGTATGAATTCTCGTTGCTCTCGTCTACACCAGATAAGTGAGTGAAAGGATATCCTTCTTGTGGCCCAACGAGCTACATGTGTATGTTACGCTAAAAAGAACTAAAGGAGTCAGTGCTGACAGTGCGGCGTGTATTATGTAATATTTCTTTTGGTGTCGACATGGCAATTGAACGAGACGAATTAACTGTTTTTGTACGTATTATAACGATAAATTAGGCGAATAGAAAGCAAGAAAGAGAGTAAGCAAGAGAAACGCGATTATAATTATCAAAAGATGACCGTGGCTTATTTTAATATCGATAATCAGTATCGGGAAATATTTACATCGCTATAGCAATGTAAATGTCTTTCATGTGTCCACATAGCATCAAGGTGTTATTATTACTAGGAAAAGGTTACAATACTTATAAACCTTTTATATGAGAATACAACGTTGTATTAATTTTCTTTAGCAGCAAGCAGTACGTTAATACTACTAAGCCATCAACTTAAGATAATAAAGGAATTATATTTTGATCGATTTTGAAATAATATTAATTTAACTATAAGGCGACTTTGTATCAACCAAGAGAACTTTGTATCAATATTTGGATTTGATGTTAATTGAAAGTCCTTGAAAGTAACATTTTAAAATCATAATAACGTCATGACCATATCTTTGACAACATAATTAAAAGCTTCTTAAGCTTTTGTTATGTGTGGAGTACGAACATCTATACGTGAAAAAACAATTTCGTTAGTTATTAGTTATTAAGCGCGGTTAGTTAGTTCTTATAAATTATAATTAAATTTTTCATTGTTTAGTAAGAATAAGGATCAGATGAAAAATTCAGTCGTAAAAAAACACTTTTAGAAGAGAAAGATTCCTGAATGAGGCTTTTACTCAATCAAGTTATTGCAACCAAGTTTAGTACAGCTGAATATTCAGATAAATGTTTTAGATATAATGGCAATATCATTTTTTATCGCCGAATTTTCATCTGATTCTATTCGATTGCACGAACTGAGATTTTTCCCGTGTACTAATGGGATATTTGTAAACTTTAACACGATATATCAGAAAAATCCACATACCACGCTTGTAATTGTCGATTGCGATAGTATCCGTGGAAGGTGTACAAGTACATAAAAGATTCTTATTTTTATTTGAAAGAAATATAATCTCACGTTCTCTATTTTTTTTTCATGGGTGTTTTTATTTCCCAGATAACACACACATATCAGAAACGTTTCTTAACCGTATCTATAGTTTCAGAACCGTAAAGCACCAACAAGAAACGTTTTAACAAGAACCTTTCTGAAACTTTATTTATGAAACGTTTATAAAACGTTTCTTCAACAATTTTTTTCGCCAAAATAATGTCTTACCTAACGTTTTTTGAGTGGACATTTTTACTTATGAGAAACGTTTCAGAAACGTTTATGAAACGTTTTGGAAACGTTTTGGTTATGAAACGTTTGGTTCTAACGTTTATAAAACATTTCTAAAACTTGTGTGTGCTACCTGGGTTATATCTTGTTTCTTTTACATTTCTTTTAGACATCTTAAAAAAAAACATCTTTTAATCCTTTGTGATTAAATTCTAAATTTTGTTGGAAATTCTTCACACGCAAAACATAATCCGAGTAGTATTTCTTGCTTGTGAGATAACACGCAGATTATCGTCGTGCTTATCAGACATCCCTCGTCTTCTGCTGATTATCATCATCGTCGGTATAATTGATGGTGTTACCATACAAACACAAGTAATTCGCTCATCCACGCGGCTCAATGATTCCATTCGTTCGAATCCGTTCCTCTCGAACACTTCTACTCTTGAACTTCCGCCGTTTTCTCAGTGATACTCTCACATCTTTTAACTGAACTGATCTGAATCGCAATCATATTTTAGTTTCGAGCGATAGAACACGCTTCTCCACATAATGGCAATAAAAATATCGTTTTGTGACAATTCACTCCGTAAATCACGCAATGATTCGTTCTCGTCATGTGCACATTTTATACTTTTCGCATAGAAAACGGATTGACAAATGTGCTGTAGTTTAGAGTGAAAAAGAAAATAAAATTGGAAGGAAAGTGCGAAAAAGTATCAAAAGCACAGTGTGGCTTGAAGATAAACATAAGCCATTTTGCCTGCACTTTTTGTACTCGTTGCAATCGTTTTTATTTTCCATTTCTTTTCCACCAAATCTCATCAGCTCTTTTTAAATACAGAAAGTGTAATACAGTTTAATCAGAAGGAGCGATCCTTATTTCGTGTTTCAACATTCTGTAGCGTTTCGTTTATGTATTAAAAGTATTTTGCAAGGTTGGGTGAGTTAACTTTTTTTTTCTAAGTTAAGTTAAAGTTAATGACTTTGAAAATTTAACTTAGTTAAGACAAAGTTAACCTATGATGAAATTAATTGAATTAAAAGTTAAGTTAATAAAAAAAAAAATTAAAAAATTAAAAGTTAAATTTGTTTCACTTCACTTCATGACTTCAGTTTTATAAATAACGGAAAAAACAAATATACACCTTATTTGAAAACAAGTTTTATTTACAGATATTTATTAAATTTAAGTAATAAAATTTTTTCGAAAGGACCCCGTACTAATCATATGAAAAATGTGGTTTCAGTTGAATTGATTGAAACTATGATATCTTGTAATCAGCTTATAAGATGCTGATAAAAAATCTTTAACAAAAAATGTGAAAAAATGGACAGTTTTTTTCTAGCGCTATTAGAAAGTTGCTATTTTACGTCTAATCGAACCTTTATCTACAGTACACAGATTGCTTTTTTAACTGATAGGCAGTTATATATAACCATACGTGTGTCCATTATTGAATAGATTTATGTCTCAGTATATATATGTGGTGCGGGAAGGGGGGTGTAATATAGATGTGTATTTGTATCGATAGTTATTCTATTATTATGTCTGACATTATTACGTCCAAAAAATGTGTGTGTGTGTATATATATATGAAGACATATTTTATTTCTTATGGAAATCTATGTACTCGTGTATATTTCCAAGTTCTGTGTGTATCATCAAATAAAAACGCTTAATAATGTATGTTCAAGTTAAAAAATGTCTTGCTAAAAATATAGTCAGATTAATTTATAGTTTATAGTGCTTTTATGTGCAATAACAGTATTATTACGTAATGTAACATAGTGAAAAGAAAAGTCAGCTTCTAGCTTTAGATGTTTCTTTTATGTAAAGATGAGTTACAAATTGTCTTTACAAAAATTACCATCTACCGACTGCTACTTACACTCGGTTATGGTACTTTTAGATTCAGTCATAAGTCACCAATTCTGAATTTATTTTTAGATGCAAAAAGAATTCTTTTCTGAACTGCAGGCCTATTCTGTAATTTTTAACGCTAATTTCGTTATCACTAAACTTCGTTGCGCAGCTATTTTAAAATATCTACGCGTCGACATATAACGCATGCGTTATCTCATAACGTACAAAATAGACCTGCTGAACTCTGAAGAATTTTTTTGCATTTCAAAATGAACTCAGAATTGATGACATACGACTGAATTCTTTTTGAATATTTTTTTTAATTCTCTGTGCTATCTGAGTTATGTTTGTTAAAATATTTACGGACGTATTTCGTTCTGTTAGTCGTTCTGTAACTATGTTACTATGTTAAATAATTGTGCAATATGTTTGCTGTGAATTATCCTCTTATCAATCCCCATCAATCTCTCTCTCTTTCTCGGCCGTAGATCATTATCGCGATAGTCTAAGTGATATCGATCGCTTTGGATAATTTTATTTTCACGATTAAATGGTGCGATTGGTGATGTTTTCATGAATTATCACGTTAAAATAAAAACGAATATCTGGACCATTTATCAAGTTAATTTTTGTCGATTAGTTCTGTCTGTATATATTTTTTTTTTCATTTGCGCGTTTCATAATGAAACATGGAAGCGTTTCGATCGGTGAAGGTAGGGGAGGCCGTATATAAGAACTACCTGCACAGCATTTAGGTTTTACTCCCTCCTTCCAGTTTGACAAAGAGTGTTCCTAATAAATAGTGGTTTTTTTCGCATTATACGTTACATCTTTGAATATTTCGGTGACCATATATATTACATTATGATACGCGTAATTTGCACATCGTTGGTATGCATTCTCGTTACTCTCGTCTACACCAGGTAAGTGAGTGAAAGGATATCCTTCTCGTGGCCTAACGAGCTACATGTGTACGTTACGCTAAAAAGAAACGAAGGAGTCAGTGCTGACAGTGCGGTATATATTGTGTAATATTTCTTTTGGTGTCAACACGGCAATTGAACGAGACGAATTAACTGTTTTTGTGTGTATTATAACGATAAATTATGCAAATAGAAAGAAAGAAGGAAAGTAAGCAAGATAAACGCGATTATAATTATCAAAGGATGACCTGCGAACCGTGGTTTATTTTAATAGTATCGATAATCGGTATCGGGAAATATTTGCATCGCTATCGCAATGTAAATTTCTTTCATATGTCCACATAGCACCAAAGTGTTATTATTACTAAGAAAAGGTTACAATACTTATAAATCTTTTATATGAGAATACAATGTTGTATTAACTTTCTTTAGCAGCGAGCAATATGTTAATACTACTAAGCCATCAGTTTAAGATAATAAGGGAATTATATTTTGATAGATATTGAAATTATATTAATTTAACTATAAGGTAACTGTGAATTAACCAAGAAAACCTTGTATCAATATCCGGGTTTGATGTTGGTTAAAAATTCTTGGCCTATATTCTGAATCCTCTTTTATGTATAAAAGTGCCTCTAAAAGAGACTTAAGAGCCACCTGATTGGCTGAGAAGCTATATTCAAGGTACTTTTATCGATAAAAGAAAGTTCAGAATGAGTGTTTGAAAATAACATTTTAAAGTCATGATAATGTCACGGCCATATTTTCACAACATAATTAAAAGCTTTTTAAGCTTTTGTTATGTGTGAGGTACAAACATCTATACGGAAAAACAATTTCGTCAGTTATTGCGCGCGCTTAGTTAGTTCTTATAAATTATAATTAAATTTTTCATTGTTTAGTAAGAATAGAGATCAGATGAGAAACTCGATCGTAAGAAAACACTTTGAAAAAATGATTCCTGAACGAGGCTTCTACTCAGTCAATCAAGTTATCTTCTACTCAGTCAATCAAGTTATTGCAACCAAGTTTAAGTACAGCTGAATATTCAGACAAATGTTTTAGGTATAACAGCGGTATCATTTTTTATCGCCGAGTTTTTATGTGATCCTATTCGATTGCACGAACTGAAATTTTTCCCGTGTACTAATGAGATATTTACAATTTTGTAAACTCTAACACAATCAGAAAGATCCACATACCATGCTTGTAATTGTCGACTGCAATAGTATCCGTGGAAGGTGTACAAATACATAAAAGATTCTTATTTTTATTTGAAAGAAATATATCCAGGTAGCACATACACATATCAGAAACGTTTTTTTTTTAACGTATCTATAGTTTCAGAACCGTAAAGCACCAATAAGAAATGTTTTAACAGAAACCTTCCTGAAACCTTATTTATGAAATGTTTATAAAACATTTCTTCAACGATTTTTTTCGCAAAAATAATGTTTCACCAAAAATAGGTCCTAGGGAATTGCTGACTTCCGACTAATTCCGCACATTATTTCGAGGTAGTGCAGGTTCGGTTAATGCATATGGGCTGCGTTCTTTTATTCGCAACAGATGCAGCTGATGTCATGTTATCCTTCGATTTTACTGAATGTTAAATAAAGATAGAATGACATCGGCTGCATCTGTTGCGAATAAAAGACACAGCCATGGCGTCTGTTTCTCACGCGATAAGAAGTGTAAAACAGACATTAATAAAATATACGATAATTACGCAACCGATAATTACGGTTGACGCAACCGACAATAAATCATATGAAGTGTTTTTGTTTCCACAAGATTACGAACAAGCATTATCAGGTAAGTTACATTATTAAACAAAATGAGAACGAAAATACAGGAATGTTTAAGGATATTATGAAAAACTTGCAAATTTAATAATATCTAATTCATATTATTACAGATAATAATTATGCTTCCAAAATTTTGGAAAACGTTAAAAAAATCGGATTAAGTGCACAAGAAAAGGAAGTAGAAATTGTTACTAATGATAAGGAAAAAGAAGATGTAAACAAGGAGAATAGTTTTAACAAAGAAACAAATTTAGACAGTGATGAGAATACTGAAACTGTTATACTGAATTATTTTCACTAAAAATAATTAGGTTATTTATTTAATATAATAGTAATAATATAAGTTGCTTTTCAGCAAGAGACAAGTCTATACATCATTCTGTCTTTTTCCATATTTAGTGAGTAACAAAGATAGGATAATAGTTATCTTATAGATAGGATAAGATTTATATCTCTTGCTGGAAAGCTATAGTCGTACATATTTAATATAGTATTGTATAGTTTTAAAAGATGTATTAAAAAAATTAAAAAAATATAATATTATATATATATATTTAATATAATAAATTTTTATATATATATTTAATATAATAAATTTAAAAAAATGTACTATATTTTGTGCGCCAAGTACAACTGGTGTTATCTTATTCATAATTATAATAATGTTCTTTACCATTTATAGATTGATTTCAGTTAGGTTATGTCTTTACGACATAAGCCACTGCACGATACTAAAAACGCGTTCCGTTTTCCTACGCTGTTACTACTGCTTAACAATTTTGGAATAACAAATATGGCTGGTTTCAATATCAATACTGTCAGTAGTGTTAGCACTATTTCGAAACGCAGCCTCAATCATAAGATTGCAGCAAATTTGCAGCATATATACTACCATTATATTGGCATAATATATACTACCATTATGTCGGCAAAGCATGCCGAAATTACTTGAAGGCAGAGTGCTAGTAAAAATCGAACAAGACGTGTCGAGCAATATGTGACGACAAATTTGCAGCAAACAGCGAACAAGACGTGCCGAGCAACGCGTGACGGCAAATTTACGGCAAAATCGAGCAAGATATGCCGGCTATGAACAGGCCAAAACTACCTGAGTAGAATTTGCACTTTATGAGAATCTAGTCATTATATAATAAATTTGTATCTAATACACACATACACATTATTATTAGTTAGTGTAACTAAACAGTGATGAACCAGTAATGTAACGCTTTTGCGAATAGCTATATTAATTAATAATGAGATAAAATAAACTAAAATAAACATAGTTATGAGGTAAAAAATCAAAACTAGTTGCTAGGCAATATCACTTTTTCTAATGAGGATATAACATAAGTTACCTAGTACCCAGCAAACAATTTGATACCAAATTGTCGCCAAATTGACACCAAATATGACCAAAACTTGACGGCAAATCCGATGCCATCTGCGTCCGCAATATGTTTGGATTTTCCCAGATAGAAATGCGTGATGATCATATTTCATCACAATGTGACTTCATACTATGACTCCAATTTGATACGTTTCTAAAGATCATTACGTGATCTCATGACATGAGCATCAGATGCACACAAATGATGTACAAATGATATTGTAAATTCTTGACATGATGTTGATTATTATTATTAAATGAGGTATTTTTGTGACATCGTAACATGTCTACATTCTGAGGCGCATATGAGCCCGCATCAGTGTCTATTCTTGTCCTTATGCTTGAAGATACATGAATACAATATCAGAATGAATATATTTTTCTATCTGGGTTGTTAGCAAAGCTTAGTGACAAAATCTGACGCCAAATTGTCGCCAAATACCGAGCAAAGTTTGGCGTCAAAATAACTGCGCCGCACAAACCTTGGTCGGTATTTGGCGTTAGATTTCACCAAGCTTTGTTCGGTATTTGGCATCAATTTGGCGTCAAATTGCTCCGCACAAACCTTGCTCGGTATTTGGCGTCAGATTTTGTCACCAAGTTTTGCTAACAAAACCCAAGCATATTACGCAGATGGCATCGGATTTGCCGTCAAGTTTTCGTCATATTTGGTGTCAATTTGGCAACAATTTGGTACCAAATTGTTTGCTGGGAGAGTTTAATATTGTATCGAACATCATTATGAACATACTTTGACCGCGATTTGGAAGTTTCAATAATGTTGAAATAGAGTTGTCATAATCGTTGCGTTTTAATCGTCAGAAATATTTTTAAGATGTTGATCTCAAATAAATGTTAAAGTAACAATTTTTTGAAAAATATATTTTTTGTAATGTGTTTTTGAAACGTTTAAACAATATTCAGAAAAATCATATCACAAAATAACATGTAAAAAATATAAATGCAATATTATTAAAAAATGTCCAAACAATGCACATGGACTCAATGTTTTTAAACGTTAATTTAATGTTTCTTGCTTATTGGGCGTGCTGCAATTTTGTCGCTATTCTGTCGACAAAACGTGCAGCACGCTTTGCCAAAATTTGCCTTTGACACGTTTGGCTATCAGGGTTATAAAACGTTTTGAAAACGGTTATAAAAGGTTTGCTTTTAACGTTTATAAAACATTTCTGAAACGTGTGTGTGCTACCTGAGCTACGTGAGTAATCTCACGTCCTCTGTTTTTCTTTTACAAGTGTTCTTATTTATATCTTGTTTCCTCTTTTACATTTCTTTTAGACGTCTTAAAAAAAACATCTTTTAATCATTTATGCTGCTGGAAATTCTTCACGCGCGAAACATAATCCGAGTAATATTTCTTGTTTGTGAAGTAACATGCAGTTTATCGTCGTGCTTATCAGAGATCCCCCGTCTTCTGCTGATTAGTATCATCATCGACGCTACAATTGGTGATATTACCCTACAACCCACAAGTAATTTGCTCATCCGCGCAGCTCAACGATTCTATTCGTTCGAATCCGTTCCTCTCGAACACTTCTACTCTTGAACTTCCGCCGTTTTCTCAGTGATACTCTCATATCTTTTAACCGAACCGGTCTGGATCGCAGTCATATTTTAGTTTCGAGTGATAGAGCACGTTTCTCCACATAACGGCAATGTAAATATCGTTTTGTGACGCATTCACTCCGTAGATTATGCATAGTGATTCGTTCTCGTCACGTGCACTTTTTACACTTTTCGCATAGAAAACGGATTGACGAATGTGCCGTAGTTTAGAGTGAAAAAGAAAATAAAAGTGGGAGAGAAGTACGAAAAAGTGTCAAAAGCACAGTGTGGCCTGAAGATAAATATAAGACTTTTTTGTCTACACTTTTTGTATTCGTTGCAATTGTTCTTATTTTCCTTTTCTTTTCCATTAAGTCTGAAATGTGTATCATCAGCTCTTATTAAATGCAGAAAGTATAATACAATTTAACCAGAAGGAGTGACCCTAATTTCGTGTTTCGACATTCTGTAGCGTTTCGTTTATGTATTAAAAGTATTTTGTAACTTATTTATAATGATGTGATAATAATAATAACTTTATCGTTTAAATTTTCAATTGAATTTTAGTTAAAGTACAGTTAAGATGAAAATTATGATCAACGTGAGTGTGAAAGGAGTTTCAAGATTTATCTAGTTGCATATAATGCATAGAAAAATTACATAGTTAATTTACAAAATTGTACAATATACATGACATAAATATCACAATTTACTTTATATTTTATTTAGGCAAGTTGCAGGTGACTCCAATGTGTGTGTTGAGAAAGTGACAGACACTTATGGTCTTTCCGAAGGCCCTCATTGGGATCACCGTAGTCAGAAATTATATTTTGTCGACATATATAATCAGTTCATACGTAGGCTAGATCCTGCAACAGGTGTTGTAACCAATGCATACATAAGTAAGACTATGCATCTCTTCTTCACATATCACATATTATATCACAAGATAATATAACAACTCATTCAATAATATTCTTTTAGAACATGGCACTGTTGGAGTTGTTATACCTGTAGATGGTTCTTCTGATCAACTCATAGCAGGTGCTGGAAAAGATATTGTTTTGGTTACATGGGATGGAGAAAAAGATGAGAAGGAGGTACCAACCGAAGTTCTGTGTTCTGTTGATGAGAAAAATGTTAAAACAAGAATCAATGATGGAAAAGTTGATTCCTCTGGGAGACTTTGGCTAGGTAAGTAAAAAATATCTAAATATCGTCATATTAGTCATGATCAATGAAATTATATGCTATATGTTTTCAATATGTTTATATATAAATTAACATTTTCTATAATAGGCACTATGGGTGAAAATGAGGTTGGAAATTTAATTCCTGGTATAGGATCATTTTACCACATTGACAGTCAAAACAAATTATGTATTCCCATGAAGGAAATATCTCCCGTTTCCATAAGCAATGGATTAGCATGGAACAAAGAAGATGATACATTCTATTATATTGATTCGCCTACTCGTCAAATTGCAGCATATGATTATGATCCAAACAGTGGAAAGATATGTAAGAGGCTTTAGTGTACATTTCTATAATTATATTGATTTGTAGCATAAATTTTTGTACAGTTGAAAACAATCATAAAATTGCTAAATAAATTTGCAGCTGTGTATATAATTTTTACATTTTAGCTAATAGGAGAATTGTATTCAACTTGAACACTACTAACTTATCTGGAGTGCCTGATGGAATGACCATAGATACAGATGGCAATCTTTGGGTAGCTTTGTTTGGCGGAAGTCAGGTAAGTATATAGAATGGATTCACTTAAAATATAAAAAATACATTGGAAATAAATTTTGTAAAGATTATTATAGATCTTATATGTTATGGAAAATATATATCAATATTTATGGAAATTATGCGTGATTCAACCACAAATCTTTTGACCAGGTCATCAATGTAAATCCGAAAACAGGGAAAATATTACGTGTAGTCAAAATCCCGGCCGAAAATGTAACCAGTGCCACATTTGGAGGTCCGTTTCTCGACATTCTTTATGTAACCACTTCGGGCCACGGTTTAACGGCAGAACAGCAAGAGAAGACTCCTAAAGCAGGTGCTTTATTCGCGGTAAAAGGCTTAGGAGTTCGCGGAAGTCTCGCGAATGCGTTTCGAAATGAATGCGTTGATAAATGTACTTAGACGAATGCGTTTCGAATGAATTAATAAAACAGGTAATGGACAATTGATCGAAAAAGATATATATATATATATATGAAGACATATTTTGTTTCTTATGGAAATCTATGTACTCGTGTGTATCATCAAATAAAAACGCTTAACAATGTATGTTTAAGCTAAAAATGTCTTGCTAAAAATAATATCAGATTAATTTATAGTTTATAGTGTTCTTATGTGCAATTACGTATTATTATGTGGTGTAACATAGTGAAAAGATAAGTCAGGTTCTAGCTTTAGATGTTCCTTTTATGTAAGAGATGAGTTACAAATTGTCTTTACAAAAATTACCATCTACTGACTGCTACTTACACTCGGTTATTGTACCTTTAGATGAAAATTCCATTCTTATTTCGGTTACCAAGTGTGTGCGGTAGAAAAATAATGTCTCCTTATGCGAAAATGTTTTCGTAGAATCATTGAGAAAACAATGCATAGCTCATTTATATTTATGGGGCATATTGTAAATTAATTTAAACATATTTTTTTTTAATAAAAAATGTGCGCGTAATCGAAACTTCGTAACTGAATAACGTAAAGGTTTTCTCATATTTGTCGATATTTATATAATGAATATTAAACATCTTGATCATGCAAACTGAATATTTTGATAATAATATTATAACTCTTATCACTAAATTGTAAATATTAAACACTGTGTGTCCTTTTCTGTCTATGATACATGTAAATTTGTTTTTCTAAAATTCATATACTTATACTCCTCCAATGAAAATAAGTTGATAAATGTACTTAGACATAATCAAATCTGGAACGTCGGATAGTTCGAACGGTCGAACGTTCACCTTGTATCGCTACCGAAAGAATTTTTTTATAGTAAGGAAGTATACAAAGTTTATATTTACAGAAAAGTAAAATACTTTCGCGCGCAATAATTTAGTCTTTTAGTATTAGACTAAAAATGTAAAACAATTGTATTCAGTAGTCACATCAACTCGTTGCGCTGGAATACTGGACGTACGCAACCAGTTTTTACATCCCTATTCGACAGTTGGATGATAGGATCTTATACAAAACATGTGCGACATATGTTAAGAATACACGTTAACGCGTATCGACTTGACTTGCCATTCTAATTCAAGAAATCAATTAGCGATACAATGTCATTGAGCCAATCGGCTTCGTGGTTTTTTCTTTTTTTCTTGAAAAATAGAATACACACACACCTTTATGTGAAACAAGCGCTGTAAACGATATACGAATGCAGGATAATATCCAGCCGCCACATGAATGTTAGAATGTGAATCGATTAATTAATCGTCCAACGTTATAATCTCGACACTGTCGCTGGCGAGTTTGTCCGCCTTCTTAACTGAGATGGTGGCAGGTGGTTTTCCTCTCGGCACATCGTATATAGGCATGCACTCGGTCGTCGCCGAAGACCTCAGTGTCTCCGACGACGGGACCTTTTGCGGCACCATCGTCATTGAAGAGGAGAGACTCTTGGAGTAATCTATGTTCGACTTTAAAGGCGCCTTTTGCTGTGGTATTATTTCCAAGTGTGAATGTTGTTGTAACTGCGACAACATCGAGAGCGCTTCGACTGAGTTTCCCTGGGAGAAGGGAGTCGGCAATGAGCTCGGCACATCCACCGATGTCGCTGCCCCTGTCGTCGCCGCTGTTGTTTTCGACTTGACGTTCGATTTTTTGTAACTATGATATTTGGTGGTCTTCATACTAGACGGCTGCGTCACGGTGCTCACGGAGATGCCACTCAATTCCGGTGGTATAAAAGGCGGTTGCGACATCGCAGAACTCACCGGCGGCATCGCATTTAGCAGACTGGGAAAATTGCCAGGTAGCACGGGCATCGCTTTGCTAGCGGCCTTCGTCTTCCTCATCAGGCTTTGTATGCTCGTTTGTGGATACTGTCGTTGGGAGTTCTTTTTCGACAGTAACTTGTGCTGCAACGATGTGCCGGTACGTGAGGCAGGTAAATTCATGGGTAGACCTTGACTCTTCATAACTACGGGTGCGGCCATGGCGCCAGCACTATGAGCGACTTGCGGCACAGTTGCCGAATTCGTCACGTTGCTGCTACCGCTACTCTTCAGGGGTGAGTGCGACAGCGAGGAGTTGTGTGCGGGTTGTGGCTCGATAAGCGATTTCGAGACGCGAATCTGTGGGGCGCTCACTTGCTTCGGCGGACTAGTCTTCACCTGTTGAATGACGGATGGCTTGAGCAGAGATACTTGCGCCGTGTTGGGCGAATGTAATATAGGCTTCGTCGGCGATATCTGAAGTGACTTGGGAATGTGAACAGGTAATGGGTCGCTCTGCGTGCTCGGCTGTTTGCTGCTGGGCTTTGTCTTATGAGGTTGTTGAGTAAGCGACGTGGTCACCGGCGTAATGGATATGCTGGGCCTGTCCTTCGTCATCGACATAGTCGTGCTGGTCTTAGTCGTTGTTTGATGGTACATAGGCGCCGATCGCGAGGTCGATGCCGTAGAATTAGTCATGCTCAGCAATTGTTGCACCGTCATGTTGTTCAGATTACTCAAGTTACTGATGTTGGTAGTGATACTGGGAGTATTAATACTGGAGCTAGTCGTACTCATTGTGGAGGCATTGCTGATACCGGTCATAGTTGTACCGGGATTGTTCAAGCCACCAGTAAGATTGGTCAGCGATGACAAATTACTCTGATATTGCCTGAGAATGTCTTGGTAACTTCCCATTTGATTCAAGTAGCTCATCGCTGACAAGGGGTCCATTATATTGCTGGCCAACAGGGCCGATAATACGGTCGGATCGACTAGTGGACTCATGTAGTAAGGGTTCATCATGGAACGATTTGGCCCAGACGTGCCCATATAACTCGCGTAGCTGCTCTTGGAACTGAATTGATTCATCAAATTGCTGCCCTGCTGTATGGGTTGTAAATATTTATTGACATTAGGCGGGCGTCCCCTTGGTCGACCAGTAGACGTTAAATTTCTATGTGGTTTGCGAGAATTTTGTGAAGATTGTGGAGACGTAGAGTTTGTTTGTACTTGCGGCGGCGGTGCCTGTGATAAGATTTTCTTGGATTAGATAACGAAAGTGCCAATATAAAGCAACGCAGATGCGTTTATTTACCGAGACTGTGGGAGCAGCTTGGGGCTGTACGTGAACGGTAGTGCTATTGTTGATCGACGCGATTTTGTTCGCTTGTATTTGACGCTGGCAACATTTGATGGCAATATCCAAGGTATTACCTTCTAGGTTCTAGAATATAAGAAAAATTATGGAAAAATCACATTTAAAATTATCACAACTGTGTTATTTCGCGACTTAACGTGTTCGTCAGAACGTCAACTCGGTAAATTTTGCTTACTTTCTTTAATAATGTTCTACAAATATTATAGTAAAACTCCTGTTTAGGGGATCCAGCTTCTATGACCTTCCTTGACCTTAACATATATTATGAAGATCGCTTTTCTAAATATTTTTTAACAGGTTTTAGCTGTCGCTCGTTGTTTGTTAAAAAAATTATTAACAAAAAAAAGTTTTATAAATAGAATTTTTGCACACAATGTACATTAAAATAAATAGTTCACAGTACAGTAACTCACAGAAGAGCTGCAGTGTACAGGTAGATTAAGGTGTAATACAGATGTACAGGTAGATAAGTAAGTCAAACTGAACAAAAAATTTCTCTACTATTTTGCGAACAACTACATCAAATTTTGAGCTATTAATCAAAGAAAATTCAATGAATAATCATGCGCCATACAGTAGATGAGCTGTGATGACAAGGTTTATCACTGTATACTTGTTATACTTATATATTAGATCAAAAAAGTCCTCTACTATTTTTTAAATGACCATGTAGATGTTTAGTTATTAATTAAAGAAGATTGGTATGCGTAAGATTGCATTAATATGCACAACTGTATTAATATACACCAGCCTTCTTTAATCAATAATTAAACATATATGTGGTCATTCGCAAAATGATAGAGAACTTTTTTGTTCAGTTTGATTTAATATATAAGCAGTGGCAGACATCGGCATCACAGTTCATCTAATGTATGACTCATGATCATTTACGAACCGTTTTTTCAATGTTACTAAGAAACATATCCTTGATAACATATATTAAGGGCAAGATCGGAGTAAAAATAGAGAATCGATTCTCTATTCTTACTAAAAATGTATAGAATGAATTAGGTTAAATTAATTTTTTTTAAGTACGGGGTCCAGAAGGGAGGGCGGACCCTTTCCCTCATATATGTATACCGTATTTCAGTATGTACTATGTACAAAAATTACGTTTAATTTATAAAATTTTTTTTGTTAATAACTTAAAATAAACAATGAGTAACGACTAAAACTTCTTGAATATTATTCAGAAAGATATCCTTGATAACATATGTATCAGACAAAGTCATGAGTCCTCTAAACAGAAGTTTTACCAATATTATAATGACGTTTCATTATGAATGTTACTAAATAAAATATTAATATGTTTTCCTCTTTTTTCTGTTTCTAATTTAGTCATTCATGAATAGATAATGTATGCACATCTGGTGAAGGAACACTATTTACTCAGTTGCACATATGACGTCAATATAAACTGGTCTATCAATCATGTTATATATGATAAATTAAGCTATAAATTAATAGTCAAGTACTTACTTTATTTCCTATGTACATTTTGTACGTGTCTGTTAATAACGTTGCAAATGCCTGTATAGTCGAATCTTTACCCTGAAAATTTTTCTGCACAAGTTGATATGTCTCGTACACATCAAGTAGTACTTGTGTTCTAGCGTCAGTTCTGATAAGGTGGACACTATCAATAGTGCTTGCCGAACCCATCGCTTGAACTCTACTTCTAAGTGATTGTTGGCAGAGTGTCAAAGCTTGGCGTGATAATTGTTCTCTCTCGGAGTCACGTAAGTATTTTCTAGGTGTAAAAAATGAATGATAAATGATAAAGTTAAGTGATAAATTATCCGTCTACTTCTAATTACAAACTAATTTGTGTTATTAATTAAGTTTAATCATCCGAGAGTAATCTTACTTGTCTGAATCCGGTATTTTTCCAAGCTGTATACACAATTGCATTAACATTCGACTATCGTTGGTCTCTTTTAATACTTGCATAAGCAACGTCACGCATTTCGACATATGTGAGGCAAAACTTCCAGGTCGATCGATTTCGTTGATTGGTATATGCCACACACCCTGGAAAAGTAATATAATATCATTAATACAAATATTTACATATAATATCGTATGTATATTTATATTAATTACAAAGAAAAACAGAAAAAGTTGTTTTAATGATTTTACTATCTCGTATAAGGAGAGAATAGTGTAATAAAAATTACAATACAATTTTAGTACTCCGGGAATAGACAAAAAATTATAAGATATAGTAAAAGTGACTATGAATATAGTAAAAATTATCATAAACGTAATAAAAATTATCATGTTTATGGTCACTTTTATTATGTTTTATTCTAATTTTCGTAATAGTCTATTCGTGGACTATTAAAATTATATTGTAATTTTTATTACATAATATTATCTCTGTGTATATATATATATATATATATCTTTTAGTTGCAGAAAATCTATCAACTCTTAAACATGGCTATGAAATATAATATAGTTGTATGTATGATCGTGATACTACTGTATCTGCATGTCTGTTCTGCACTTTCTATCAGGTAATAATTGCTTGTTAGATGTGTAATATTTTATAATCATTCATTGGTTATCTTGTGTCTAAATAACATTGCAGTAGAAGACCGTGGCGTTGTCGTGGCGTATCGAAGAGAAAATTGATAATAGACACAGATGCTGGCGGAGACGATGCTTTAGCATTAATGCTGGCACTTCTGTACGAAATCAAGACCTGCGATATCGAAATTTTAGCTATAACTTGCACATATGGTAACGCGTACTTGGAAGATGTGATACAAAACGTGTTGAAAACTTTAACTGTTGCTGACAGAAATGATGTAAGTACATAATTATCAAATGATTATTTTAGTACATACATCCAAATTTTTGGAATTTACGAATACATATTGAATTGCGTGAAATATCTTTATGTACGATTTTTTTTAAAATTTGGCAGGTACCAGTATACATCGGGTCTGTAAAACCACTAATAAACACGTATAAATTTGACAATTATTTCGGCGAAGACGGGTTTGGAGACTTTAATTTCACTGAACGAATAACTGCGAAAGTGGATAAGACCAAACCTGCTCCTATGGTACTCGCAGACCTAGTGAAAAAATATCCGAGTAATTCAAAGAGCATTTGTAGTATTTATTTACCTAACACATACATTGTTTTTAAAATATTAAATTTTTTCTTTTTCAGATCAAATAACTATAGTCGTTCTTGGACCTTTGACAAATATTGCTGTAGCAAATATGCTACACCCTCGTTTCATAGATAACATAAAAAAACTTATTATAATGGGATCAAACATCGAACCGGACTCTAAAATCGAATTCAATTTTGAACAAGATCCAGAAAGTAATTGGATAGTATTAAATAACACTAATAAAATCCACACTGTATTTCCAATAGATACAGTAACTAGTCATAGTATTGCAAAGGTAATATACTATACCATAGATACGTATGGATTATTGATCATGCAATAATGCAATATTGTTTTAAACAGGAGGAACGTGGAGAAATCTTTAATAAGATAAAAAATTCGTTCGCGAACTTTTTATCTTTAGCTGAGAGAGTACCTTTAGAAAAAACAGAACTTTGGGGACCAGCGGATGGCATGACTATGGCAATTGCATTAAAACCAGAAATAGTTTCGGAAACGTTTAAAACTAATTTAGAACCGGTACTTATTGGAAATCGGGGTGAAGTTGTAGTAGATCCCAACAATACCGTACACAATGCAGAAATTATTCAAAGTATCAATGTAACTGCATTTAAAGACTTAATAATTGAATGTCTTTCTTAATGATGGATTCGAATTGTATCACGAGCTTGCTATGGAATTATTTTTTAGTAATGCATTAATATGCTTAGTATAATTAGTATGCTTAGTATGTTTAACCCTTTACATTCGGAGTCATCTTTGCTAGATTTACAATGTCCCTTCTGAGAAGACATGCAAGCGCAAAGGGTTAATATGCATTGTTGAAACACACGGAGTATTACATATAAATACAAAAGATACTTACATTAAAAAAGTTGGTGCTTTTTCTATCTGCAAAAAGTCCTTGAAAGGTTTGTCCAGGGAAGAACTGACAATTGTATGTTCCTAGTAAAAGATCCTTGCATCTCGCAATATTCTTCGACTTTTTGTTATTAAAAAAGAAGTGTGCCAATCTATAGAACGACTTGTGATGTTCCGTGAATCTCAATATACACTGTTCCAGACCAGCCAAACAATATGCGATTAATGTTATTACTTCCTCTTCCGGCATTTGTTCCTCTGAAATACACAAATTCCGAATGACAATCTATATAATACTCCATGAGATATACTGTAACTTCCCGCTGTAATAATTAAAATAAAGGAATTGCAATCATAACTTTACCGTTTTCTATAATGTTCGAATCCTTTTTCTTCTTTTCTGCGTCACTTTCGGCAGACTCGCTGTCACTGTCGCTGGAACTATCACTGTCGGAGCTATCGTCGCTACTGCTGGACTCCTCGCTGCTACTGGAACTGGAATTATTAGTCTCCGTAGTTGTGGTTGTGGTTTGTGTAGTCGTGGTGCTTTCCTGCGAGCCTCTTCTACTCAGAGTGATCTCTTCGTTTGTGTTACCTTGCATTTTTCTTTTATCACCTACTTTCTCTTTACCATCTTTTTCCTGTTCAAATTTTAAAATAATTGCAATTTCGATCAAATTAACACTGATTTACAATAGTCGAAAGCAAAAGAAATATAAAGGAGATAAACGTACAGTAGGCTGCAAGTCTTCGTTCTGTAGCCATTTGCCATCAAATTTTCTGGTATCCTCGTCATCTAACGAGGATTGTTGAGTTTCTTGGCTAATTTCCATCGCCTGCTTCATGAGAGCGTCCATGATATCCTGTGGATTGTCAGTCTTTCGATCGGAATCAACTGCCAGTACATTCGGTGAACTTTTCTTGTTCTCTTCTGTTCTTGTCTGCGGTTTCATTTTATCGGCGTTTTTGTTCTCCAGCTTCTTCTTTTGCAACCTGGGTTCGTTACTTTCGTCGCTAGACAGAATCATCACTTCGTCACTTGTTTTCTCTTTTTGCGACACCATATCGCAAACTTTTGTAATTAAGTCATCTATCAACGCTACTACGTCTTGCATCAGTTGCAGGTGCGAAACGCTACCTAATTTTATTCTCTTCGTATTGTCGTGTGATGATTCCTCGGGATACCTCTTGCGACCTTCGGACTTACTTGGCTCTATACACTTAACATCAAGGGTCTTATTTGATTTATCTACGATTTCTATTTCCTCGATACTACTTGAGCGTTGGCATACTGCTGCCACGTTTTTATCGACGTCTATCACGCTATCAGATTCCTTCGAAGTGGTTTTCTCCGCATCGGAGCACTCCTCTTTTTTCTTCTCGTTGAGTTTAGACTGATACTTCATAAAGGGTCCATCAGAGCAATTTTTGAGATGCCAGTGGAATAATTGGCCCAAAGATTTCTTCAACGGCTTCCCCTCGTGTTGCTCTAAATACTTCAGTATACTAGCGTGGATACGATAGTGAACCTCTAGCGCCTCTATAGATAGATTCTGCGGACTCTTGTGACTTATTCTACGTGGATATTGGGCATTGTTCTCGTATAATAATTCACTAGCCTGAAATCAGGCAACGCGATGCATTAGATACGAGCAATAAAAAAATAAATATAGAACATAACAGATAAAATATCTAACCTTTGCATAATGTTCTAAAAATACAGGAGGATCCTCATTCTTCTTTTCCGCGACTTTACCGAGCATATATTGATAAAGCCATCTCTCGTCATGATGAATAGATGGCTCGTCGATAGTCTGACATATTCGATTAGCTGATTCGAAACATTGATCCGCGATATCCAGCATCTCCTCCTTTCTGGTCTCCAAAATTTCAAATCTCTCCATACTCAAGGTATCGGTCTCTTGTTTGAGCAGTCGCGAACAGAACGAATGAACCATATAAACAAAGTTCCCGTACTCTGTCCAGATCACAGAATGTCCTGGTGCTAGCTCGATAGCGTGATGATAACTCGACTGTGCCATCTTCGCTTTATTGAGAAATTTATCCTTCCCTCTATCGATACAAACGAGAAAACGTTTAACGTCATTATTGCAATTCGCACGGATTTAGGAAGATGCAATTAAGAGAGCGATACTCACATAGGTCTGTAATTATTTAGCCAATTCTCGATTATACTGCCCGTTGCCATAGCTAAACCTGCCCACGAATTTAATCCCCTCGGATATAAGCACAGATCCAGAAGATAGTAACGGCAGGCATGTTCCCACTTGTTATTCTTGAAATAGAAGTCGCCTAACAAGTAGTAAATGGTAGATATCGCGTGCGGCAACGGTTTCATCACGCTCGGCATCTTCTCCTTGGCACCGATTATGTAGGCCGTGACGTCCTCTACTATTTGATTCGGGTCGCTCTCTTGCGGAACTAGTCTAATTATCCTCTTAAATAATATCTCCGTGTCCATGCTGATAGAGAGAATTCTGGGAGATTGAAAATTGGGCAGCTGTTTTGGCTTATAAAAATCGAATAGCAATTGCGCTCCATCCCAAGTTAATTCCATCTGCGGCACCACGTGATCTTGAAGATGTTTCGGTCGCACCTTGTTCATCCTGTTGGGATGGCCGTACAAACAGAAGAATATCTGCTCGAGATGTTTCGTGAGTCTATTCTTGATAGAAGCATACTGCGGAGTCTCGAGTTGCGGTATGATTAAATTCATGGTGAAGAACAATAATTTCGCCTCGTTGAAACAACACCACGAGTGTCTACCGATAAATTCATGGGCAGTGAACAGAATCATTATGGACGGTGGGATGCCCTCATCCTCATCATCCGACTCGGAATGATGAGAGCCGTGCATCTTATTTTTATAAGGGGATTCAGCCTTTGCTCTCTCCTTGTCTTCCTCACTATTAAGATGAAATTCAAGTTATAAGTAATAATAATAAGTAATAATCGCTCATGCGTTATATTAATAGAGACGTTTTTCGACAAACTTACTATTGTAGAATATAATGCAACAGGATCCAAGGTAACACAGTTTCAAGTGGCATTTCTACAGCGTTCTCTGGTACATCCAATTGATGACAAACGATATGAACTAGATTTTGAACCAATCTCGACAAACGAGACTCCGGCAGATATTTTACTGCAATCACGGCGAATCATGTAAACAATGTAGTAAAGTTAAAGATATAAATTATTTTATTAAATTGACATGATCTTACCGGCAAATACGCTAACTTCGATTGTACAGGTTTCTAATTTTTCGAGTGCCATCAGAACAGAACTCGTCCACTTCTTCTGTTCAGCTTCGTTGGAAGAATTTAGATAGTTTTGCCACGATTCATTGAGACAAGCTTCTGCCCAAACGTAACATTCCTAAAAATATACGATATTGTTGAATAATTTTAACATATTATTTTCTACGTACATATTTATATTATATTATAATAACATTAATAATTACATTAATAATGGTTATATATTACCTCATACTGTTCAAGTTGCCATAAACTATCGAGTAACATGGTTAGTTGTCGAACCCTATCGACAATGTTCTCATTCGTTATTAACAACTTGTGTCTTTGTTTGGCAAATTTAAAAGTATCTTGCAGTATGTAAGAGAGCTCTGCATATTTCTTCTCGTCATACAGACGCTGGATTTCGCCCAACTTTTGACCTCTGTATAATTAAGAAAATGAAATTGATCTATTCTAATATAATACATGTTAATGTATTAAGATTGAAAGAAACCTTTGAATCGACGTAAGTTTCTTCTTTACAAGCTTCGTGCTAATTTGAGAGTTATTCTTACAGTTTGAAAGAGTGATACAAGCATTTGGTTTCTTGCTTTCGATTACTTGCAGGCGACTTAACAACTGAAAATGGTACATATATATATATAATTTATATAAAAATACGAAATTATTCTGATTATTTCTTTGTCAATTAGAAGATTTCTTACCAATTCTAATGTCTCTATGACGACATCAAAATCACCTTGGCACAAGAAGATATTAGCTTTGAGCCATAAGATCCTCAGTAAAATGTAAATATTTTCTTCATTCAAGAGATCTTGTCTAACACTTGTGAATATTATATGTCCCAATTCTTCCGCTGGCAGTCCAGTACCAAGCTTATCCAACCTGCAAGAATAATTTCATAAATAGAGAGAGAAGTTTTTCATTAATAAAACGTTTACAAACACAATAAAAATATAAAACTTACGTTGAACCTGATAGAGTATCTGGTTTATTATCTAGCCATCTGTCTGTATGAAGTTCACCAAATAATAATGTCATTTCAGTATCTAACTTCAATATTTTTTCGTCAATATTCTCCTCAAACGGCGACAAGTGTGGGATATGTTGTCTGGAAAAAAAAAAAATATTCCTTGTTTATAGTACTACGATGAATATTCCTTTTTTGCGCCACTACCTCATAAAAGGATATGCCTGTAAGTAAATTTCCGACATTCCTTTCGGCCATTCCTGATTCCACTTGGTGCATAGAAACTCTGCGTATTTCGCGATGATTATCATTAGGTTACTTTTATTGCTATGCTGATTTATAAATGCGTCCACATCGGCAATTTCTGCTTCTGTCTCAAAATATTTTTGCTGTTGACTGTACAAAGAAGATTGAATGACATAACGTTTCATATTACACCGGATAGAAATTAAATTATAAATAAGTACTTTGCGTCAGGGCTTGGCGATTTAGAGCTTTCCGAACTTTTGAGGGCTTCTATGTTGTTGCTGCCATTATTCTCTTGATTTGCGAATAACTGATACATATCCATAGTATCCATAGAATCATCAATATTTTTAGTAACATCGTCCTTAGTCAACCTTACCGTATCCGGCCTGTTATAAGTTAGAGTATATCTAAATACATCATTTCTCAATACAAATTTTTGCATCTAATATACGTACAATAAAGTGCTGGGAAATAGTCTTCTGAGTGTTTCTTCCAACTGAACGTCATCCCTCTCTGCTTCCCTCCTGTTCGTACCTCTTACTCTCGCGGATCGTCTCATGCTACTGCAACTCCAAGCCCACTGTTGCAAGAAACACAATGCACTTCTACGCCTCTTTTTCACCTTTTGTCCCTCTTCCTTTCCATCGATCTTTTCAGAATGAACCTTATCGTCCGCTTTATTCAGCGCGTCATTTGCTTTCTCGACACCTTTCTCAGAAGCTTTGTCACTCGATTTGTCGCTTTCCTTGTCGCTGGATTTTTCATTAGGCGCCCCGTTATCCGTGCTATAAACGTCATCTGTAACTTTGTCGCTCTCTAGCTTGTCGGTATTAGCATCTACTTCGTACTGCATCTGTTCCTCCGAATCTATGTTTTTGGTTTGACTTTGTTCTTCAAATTGTAAACCGTCCGTGTCAGACATTCTCAATGGATCTTCATCTTCGATTATCTGTACATCAGTTGAGCAAGATTTCTTGTCGTCTTCGGTTTCAACTTCCATCGCAGTATCTGAAGCTGTATTGAAGGCTTGATTGTCATCAGACATCTCAAAAGTACAATCCTCCGCTTCCATCTTAACAGACTTGCCAATATCATTATCTCCGTTTGGAATTGAATCATGTAAATTCTCTTGTTCCACCTCCATAGCATTACTTTCTTCAGCTTCACACTCATTACTTGCCACTGCATTCTTGTCATCGGGTTTTTGAACCAATAATATAATTCGACTAACAAAGTTCAAATTGTTTTCAGTAACATACCTATGCATGTCTAACAAGCTTTCTCCAAGGGCTAACCATGTATAGCTTATTAGAGGCATTCTTAAATTTAATTCTGGCAATGGTTTTGGTGTGAATTCAGCTTTACAAAATTCTGCCCATTTTTCAGAAACCTCCTTTGCCTCCGCTAATAATTTATCACCCAATACATGATCATATTCGGTATACAAAGGTGGGTCTAATTGCCAATCACTATTATACAGCTTATAACATTCTTCCATACATGGGATGTTTTTAAATATTTTGTCACGAAAAGCTAAACCCTTTACATAACTAGGATCTTTTTCCAATGCCATAGAAATATATAATAGACAGTTCATGTAATCAGGAACGGCATATAAGGCAGTTATTAAATTGTCTAGGCATGGCCAATGATTCGAATTACACTTCAGACCTTGCTTAAAAGATGAGCAAGCTAATTCTAAATTAGAAATTTTCATGGCTAATGTGCCAATCCTGTACCACAATGTTACATCGGAATCATCCAAGTTTGCAGCCTCCCAGTAGTTTTCCACAGCTTCCACATAATTCTCAAAAGCCACTTGAATAGCACCAATGTTCTTGAAGCAGGAATACTTTAAGGATAACATCGGTCTTGATCTGCCATCTGGTACTTCTGGCTTTTCTACTTCATCCAGTAATTCAGTTTCTAAAAGATCTTTAAAAATAACCAGTGCTTCCTCTCGCTTATCTTCTTTCAACAATTCTAAGGCTTTGTTGTATTCTGTTAGTGCTATTTGTTCCTGAAATATGTGATACAAAATATAAATAACAAATATATTTTTATGTTAGGTGGTAATTTGGCTTGTACAAACTTCTAAGATAAACTCACACTAGATGTACTATGTTCTTATTATTTCTAGTTGAATTTTAGAATTCTCAGCATACAATGGCACATATATAGATTGTAATTCATCAAACAATTAACCCCAATTTACAATATGCTCTTTGCTTCTTGTTTCTTTATCTCTTTTAGATTTAAATCTTAAGCCAGAAGAAGATAGAAAATATGAAATAGGAAGCAAGGAATACATTGTAGATTAAAAAAAACTTTTAATGTTAAATACGGGACACGAAATTGAATTTCTGTGCCTATGATTGTCGATTGAATTTAACGCTCTACACACTTGATAGATGATAGATATACAAATTCAATGTAAATTTATACTGCAGATAACGTTTATTAGTGATAATGTTAAACGCTAAGAATATCGAAATTTGCGCGCCAGAGAAGCACCTGATTCTTCGCAAATGTGACCGATTTTGAGGTTATATGTCCGAGTAAAGAAACGACTGCTCGCATTCTTACCTGCGCCTCCTTCGTGATCGTAGGTAAATCTTCCTCCTCGCTTTCCTCACTCGACTCTTCGTTGAGAGCAGATATCTTAATCATACTGCCCATTTCTCGCACAGTATCAACGCCTACATATGCAAAACATCAACAAATCAGCCGGTTTTTTCGCACGCCGCCATGCCAATGAACCACGCATACGGACTTAGATGGTCTAGATAGTCTAGATAAGAATTAGTACCCCTTATAGAGATATCTATTCTTTCTTGGTGCACCTCGCACTTACATTTTGTATACTGCAAAGTGAAATAAGAAGTCTCTTTTCAGTTCTCATTTTTTTCTATTTAAAGTGAAATGCACAAAATGTACATATATATATACGTAAATTCTATCAGAACGTGAAAAGGATAAAGTTCAATAAAGGTGTGAGGAAAGTGCAGGTGGGAAGAACAGATTGTGTTATCTGCCTTTGACGTCGCGAATGTGAAGATTACGTACGTTTATCTCGTCTACTGCGATTGAACTTTTAACTTTGTTTATCTTGCTTGCACAAGGGAAAATATTACTATCGCGCATAATGCATGCACCAGCTATGCAACGATGGTTCATTTAGTTCTGACATTATTCTAACGCAAATAGAACGCATATTTCCGACGATGGCATTATACGAGCAATGATAATAGTCAGATACAACGTGTAAACACTTTTTTTTGGGTGAGTGCCCGTATTACATTTGTACGATCATTTTATGATTTATATCATTCCGTTATACCGGTATGCACAATCATATTGCGATATAAAATATATCATGGTGAATTGTTTACAATGAAAGTTGCATATCTTTTGCTTTACACATATGCGTTTTTGTAATAAATATTATCTTATAAAATAACATGTATACTTCAGGACCTGAAATAAAAGTCGCAAGTGAAAACATCAGTTTATAAAAAATGTAGTTACATTTTTGTTTTTAACATTCGGTAAACAATTGATTAGGAAACTGTCTGCTGACTTCAGCTCAATGTAAAAGTGGGAGAAATAATTAATATTAGTTAATTATATTACACACTATTGAGAGAAAATGGAGATTAGAGACAGTCTTTAATGAGAACGTCAAATATGATAGATCTTGTTGGATTGCAGATTAGGTAAGGTAATACAAATTACAGTGTATCTGATAATAGAAGTGATAGTATTTAATTTTAACATGTACAAAAATATTACGGAAAGAAAATGTAGAGCAGTAATAAATAATGATGTATAACAAACAATAGTTTAATATTAATAACAATCCAAAACGTTCTCAACAAAATGATACTTTTAAAATCCTCACCATGATCTGCCTTCTCACAAGATGCATCAAGTGTTACAGTTAATTGTTGGCACTTTAAATCATTATACAAACACATACTCTTATCACATAATGGAAAAGTTCATATTTAACGGATGTAGAGATTAAAACTAATTCCATGACAATTTGATACTATTACAGTTGCTGTAATGTCAATGTAAACAGGCACAAGTATGTACATCGCAGGAGGCTGGTCGAGAGATGATACACAAACAGTAGATACACAGAATTTGTCTAATTCTGGAATAGCAACAAACAAAATTATTATAACAAGACTCTATGCTCCCGCTTATAATGAATATAATAGCCAAATCTGGCGTACAAGTGAGTCTTTCTTGTTCTATCAAATATGAATTCAACTCTAGAGATAATTGTCTATACACTTGTACGACATCGTATGCATGCAGAAATCATTATCTCTCAAATTAAAGTCATTCAAAATTAAAGTATAATCACAAATTTCCTTTTTACAGATCTCGAAATACAGAGACATTGGGCTGCATCTTTTCTCTTGCCGATCGGATCTATTTTTATTCTTGGGATGATCGTTCTACTGATGGTAATAACTCCACGTTCATCATATAATTTAGATAAAAAATAATTCTTTTTCTTATTCAAATTAAATGTTTGAGTAAAATGTGAAATCTCAAACAATAATTGTAGGTATTATTCAAACGATATCCACATACAGTGGCCGCGATTGTTGCTGCGATTCTCAGTATCATTGTTGTAGTGACAATTGTCATATCGTTCAACCATGGGCCAATTTATACTTAACACGTTTAAAGTAAGGTAATTTTGTTGATTGTTATACCGAGAAAATATTTCTTCCATCCATACGTTAAGTCGCCAGCTCTGATATTATGTCTAAGAGTTTCTTTTAATAATTATATACACTGAATAAATAAATATATTGTTACTTACTACTAGGAGTGCTTGCTCATCATTTTCATCTCTATCATATCGTCCGAAACGCGTTTTACCATTTCTATATATTTTTCCAACGTTGTGTACAATCTCTCGTAGCTCTGAAACATAGATTACAATGTGTGTGTGTATGTTAAATTATGCCTTAAAATAATACGTCAATTCCATGAGTGAATTTATCATACCTCTATGTAAGTGGAATCTTTATTCAAGTATTCTAATTCACTTAAAAGTACTTCTATAGTATTGAGTGGCAACCAAGTCGGTGGCGCGGTGGCTACTAACGGCGTCTCCAGGCCGAAATGTTCCTTCCCGCTGCCCAATACTGCACTGATATAATCTACTGCCAGATCGCTCGCTTCTATCAGCCGGCCAGTATTTAGCATAAGACGCAAGAGCTCCGAGGCATTTCGTTTCTGCAACATCCGATCATTGTAGGACTGCATAAATTCGATCTTATTTCATACATACCTTATATGACATTAATAACCACTGCGGCAGGAAGGCTCCATCTTGCAGTAATTTCCGCGCAACGGCTTTATGCAGCTCGCTATTGGTATTTTTCTCGTGTTTCAACGTGAAGTACTCCAACAGCCTCCAAGCGGTATTTGTAATAGTTGTATTGGATATACCGATATCTGAGAAAGAGACACTCAAAATTATTTATTATCGGCAATCCCGAAAAGAAATATACATAAAAAGGCATGATGAATTCTCGCAGTTCTCTCATAAAAGAATCACGAGCAACTATTTTTACCAAATATGTCGTTTTGTATTAACCAGTCCCAGGCATTTGGATCTTCACGTTGACTAAGTTTGATGCACTGCGACGTCAAGCTTTCGAGTACAGAGGTTTTGCTGATTTTAAATTCGTCGCATAAATGCAATGCCGTCGTATACAAGCCAGTGCTACATAAAGTGACAATAAGTTCAGATGGTTCTGAAATATATAAATGACGAAAGTGAGTTTACACAGTGATATATCTTTCGCAACAATTAACACGTTTGTGAGACATTTACCTGTATGTGCGACTATATGCATTTCTGAATTAACTTTCGAAATCTTCAATCTCGCGTCTACTATATAGTACTCCTTCTTGATGTCATCCAACTCGAGGACTTCGACTTGCTTTTTGATCTTGTAGTGTAATACTTCCTTGCCATCTATGCCTCTCTTTTTTTGCGGATTCGGCAGGCTTAACTCGTCGGCAAAGCTATGATCGATCACAGGCCTCACGATCCATCTGTACTTCTCACTCACGTGATGCAGAGCGTTGATGCACGCCAACAAACATTGAGCCTGCCTCGATATGATCAGCGCGGAATGTGACTCCTGACTCAAACGCATGGCTTGCTCGTACATCACCGATGCGGCTGTAAAAATGGTAACACATCAGTGTTGTACATTATATATCGGTTCACAGTTACATTTGCAAGAGGAGTTACCTTTACGCATGTTTTGTTTGTTCACGTGGAAACTGTACAAAAAGTTATAATAGTTGTTTTCCATGAGATCGACGCTCCTGGCTCTGCCCTCTACTATTCTCTCGAGGTCCTCGTACATATCTACGTAAGGAAAGGAGATCAAATCTATCAGCAGTTTCCTCTCGAACAGCGTGACTACCAGCTGCCGCAGGCAATCTACTCGACGCGCGGCGTCTGGATTTGCGTTTAAGCAATGGTAAGCTTCCGTGTGGTGGCCCAAGCTCAAGTGTTGCGCGAATATTATGGAATGAAGTGTTGGTAAATTTGGGTCGTCCGTGTCGGCGGCTGCTATAGCCGTCTCGGCGATCTCTATGATACAGTCGGACGCGTTGTGCTCCTCGAACAGTTTGATCACTTTTAGGTAATAATGGATCAACGCGCTGTTTCCCGTCGTAACATTAGGGCCAAGCAGAGCGTCAGCTAAGAAAACGTCGGTCAGGATACCGTTGGAAGCACGAAGAAAGTGATCGCACGCCTTTTGCATCTCTCCCATCTCCAACAAGGCAACTGCTAATATAAACTTCCTCGAAGCACTATTCCACTCGCACCATGTGTTGAGAAGCCTCACGTACTCTTGAACAAGTAGAAATTGACAACTCGACAACAGCCATTCCGGGAACACAAAGTTTCCAGATATCGGCCATCTAATAACGTTACTTAAGGAAACAGATAAATCTTTAAACTGTCTGGAATTACCAAACGGAATTGACGATCTTGTTAGAACTTACTTGACTGTTATCAATTAAACAACAGACATATGAAATCACGTCACATGAGGTATATACAAAGGATACATAAGTTGCGCGAGAAGCGTCACGTGCGTCAGCATGCTGTAATGCCAAGGTATCAGAGTTGTCGGGTCCATATTCGCTTGAGCCATCAGAATGTGAGCGTGTTTTGCACCACTGCTGTGGATAAACAGCTCCAACAGCGACAAAGATCGATGCTGCCTCTGCCCGACGCTAACTCGCGAGTCGGTGAGCTTTAACGTTGAAAGTCGTTGAGTACTGGACTCTCTGAAAGGATACATAGTTTAGTTCTTCGAAAAGATTTCATTTTCTTTTAGTTTGTTATTATAGACTATTTAAATTTAAGAAACTACATGAGACTTACAGTAACGACTGCGAAGGAGTATAAGTCGCCGTGGACTCGCATATCCACGTGACAACATGATAAGCCTGAGTGAGCACTACAGTCCTCGGCGCTAACGATGATCGTATAGTGTGCAAAGATCTCGAGTCAAATAGCTCGGGGCGTTGCAGTATGATTTGCTGTAGGATTAATAGATCTCTACAGATGGAGAATCTGAGGAGTGCGACCTGCGTTATGGTTTCCGACACCGCGGAAATTCCCAGTTGACTGCCAAATAAATGATTGATATGTAGCAGGACTTTGGAAGCATCATGACCGTTCTCGAACTGCAGCTTATTCGGCTGTCCGAGGTCATATGTTAATGCTTCCAACAGCATGGCCATGGCACCGGATATATCCTTTACGTTACCCAGTTTGTGATAGAGGTCAGATTGGAAATCGAAATCTGACAGCTGTCATTAAATGAACAAGTTGATTTCAGAGTCCACAGAGAGAGGTACGAGATAGAGAGATTAAATTGAGTACTCACCGGGTCGTTGGGTTTCTCCAACATCAGTTTTAACAGCAAATCGTCGATTATAATATCGGGACTTCTCAGATGATACAGTTCCCTCTCGATTTCCATTTTAGATTCTTCCGACAATTGTTCCCCTAACATGACCAACGCGGACATTAAGATGATCAGATCTTGACACGTGTCCTCGTCCTGCGACAGAACAGGTGTTGTCTTGAAGCGGGATGTGCAGGATTTTTCATTGCAGAGCGCCAGATGCTCCAGGGCTTCCATAGGCCTCAAAAGGGAGAACGACGACTTTTTCAGCAAGATGACGCCGTAGACACTCGGCAACAGCAGTAAGCCTACGGGACGTGTACCGTTGGCGTGATATTGGACAACACATGAGTAAAATTTCGACCAACATCTGTTGGCAATCTCTAGGTAATCTTCGTCCATGATCACGTAATCCATCACTTCTGCTTGCATCTCGGCCTCCACTGCCATACACACTCTCTCCTTCAGCACAGCTGGCGAAAGAGTCATGTCTGCGATGAGATTGGACCTTCTGTAGATGCTCAGAGCCTTCGTGATGTCCGCCAATGAAAATTGACCAGGATGAAAGATGTAATTAATGTACGCTTGTCGTGGATCTGTCCCAGGATCGCTCACGATGTAATCCCGGTCGCGTGCCTGCTCCAGAATTGCAGTTTCCCACGCGGAATTAACGTGTGTGCCATTCAGCGGTAATTGTGCGTGCGTTACCGCCACAGTGTCCATATCTGTGGTTCTCCACACCGCCCATAATCTAGTGAATGTGAACGCGAAATCCACCAAGTGTTGCTGTTGGAAAATAATACAGATTCATTAAGTTTGTCACCGAAAAGGGATGATTGCATGCTTGTTAACAAGAGAATACTCACGTCCGGCGCGTACAACGTGCACAGTCTAATGAACTTGAACATGCCGTTATCTTGCACAGGCTTTAGAATACTGAATTCGCATTCTGCGCCGAATTTCAAGAATGTACCAAGATATAACTCGTTGTCGTTGCCCAGCGCCTTCCTGAGAACGTGACCTTGCGCACCTTGGGACACAATGCGATTCTCGATCGCTGCGTCTGTTACTGCTGTGCACTGTGTCTTATTGCAAGACCACATGCGTACATTGCCCTCTCGGCATAGCGCGAATAAGTACATATCGCTACCGTAACTGTGTATGACAAGAGACATTGCCACGTGGGCCTCGGTATTGCGACCTCTGAACGCAGTAGCAATGCCGCTCAAGAATCTGGGCACTATCGAGTCTTGCTTCAATTCGCTAGTATGTACGAGACCTGTGAGTGCTTCGAGTCTCAGAAGTAGTATAGTAGCTGAACTATAGGCAAGAGCGAACAACGCCTCTTCTTGTGGCAATGTGAGCCACGATGCTGCTGCATGAGGTACTGGTGAATCTAAGGAAAATAAAAAGATACCAGTGAATGACATAGTTTAATATGTATAAGGAAAAAACTGATGAAAATGAAGCTATATATTATTAAATGGAAATGTCATATTTGCTGCAGATACAGCTTGTGTATATAATGAAGAAAAAATCTGATAAAAATGCATCTATATATACACATTGTTAAATGAAAGTGTCACATTTGCTGTACGCTACAGACTTACTTGTGGTCCCAGCATTGGCAATAATATGAAATGTATGAGGATCTCTGGCATTTTGTACAGAAGCTTCACTAAATATAGACTGTACACTAAGATCCGTATATGTACCCAACAAGTTCTCCTTTAAGTGAAACAAATGAATTGTCAGTAGACTGTTAGTTACAAAACTATAAACAGTAAAATTCATGCTTACTTGTCTGTGAATCTTATCTGGATGAGAAAACAAAAGCTTATGGACACTGGAGACAGTGACAATCAGAATAATGACAGAGTTGACTGTCTCATGAATGGAGATTCCATCCAAAATTGGTGTATCTGTAAACTTATATCTGACTCTGCAGTTTGCTAGATTGATGTCTAGACTGTGTTCAATCAATTCAAGTATATCATGGCAAATACGCCAATAAATGAAACGGTTACGAGTGAAGTATTTGGAGCTGTCTTTATATGAATAGCCACCTGCCCTTTCTGGCACCTTTATATCTTGTAATGTGCTCTGGCTTCCACCTGCAAAAATAAAATTCTGACCATCTACTCACTCTTGAAGAAATAATTGCAATAATATCAGTCTATTTTTATTACATGTATTATTGATATATATAATTATTGATTTTTACAGCGCATATTTTTGACATGTTAAGTTTAAGATTAGAGAATTACATTTGCCGTAAAATATATACCGAGTGACCAGAATAATTTATTCAAGATGAGTAACGGATAGAGGTTAGACAATAGAGAGGTTAGATAAGTGTGCAATTGAAATTGCTACTTCAATTCACAATTGTTATAAAATATATAATTCCCGCGAACATCTTATTTCGACATCACTGAGAATGGCTCTTCGAAACGCTCTCAGATGACGTTACGAACGGTATTTTGGTTTGCCGGGCTATCATACGGAGGTTATGTCCTCACCAGTATTCAGGGTGATTTCTTTCCATTTTTCTGGCAGAGTTTGATCCGGTACAACCTCGCGATACCCCAACGGGAACTCCACCATTTTCTGATCCTTTGCGAAGAAGCACTAAAACTACTCGTCCGTCACTTTACATCACAATCCACTGTGAATTTGAGCGGGCACTCAATAGTTTTTGGCGCCGCCTCGTGCTTCGCTCGTAATGTGTGTGTGTGTGTGTGGTGTGTGTGTGTGTATGGTGCGTGCGTGATACAGGGCGCGTATCGGGTGTCCTCGACGGCATCACGCTGTCCAGTGTCGAGATATCGATATTCCGCGGTATGTGGAACATTTTAAAATTGACCAATCGCAGTACCGCGAGAATACTTGTTTTTCGATAGCTTGCAAGTTTGAACGCCGCGATTGGCCGGATTCAAACGATCTCGATTGTCATTTCGTCGACATCTTGGCGCTCGATAATTTTTAACTTCCATTACCTGTCATACAGCTAGAACACCCTGTAGAACATTCCGCGAGGCAATGTACTACGCGCGTACGCACGCGTCTATCGAAAAAAGTCACGTGGGCTGCTTGTAGTAGCGTGAGTGATGCACGGTGAATTCGCGTCAAAATGCTGAATGAATGTCGGTAAATTGAATATTTCCAGATACTACGAACATGGCGTGTTATTTGAGGGTTACGAGTGAATCGGCGGTCGTGAGACGGGAGGATGAATGAAATCGAGGAGGATGGAACAATCGCGGCTTTATTGTTGATGATTCGCGCTGGCTGTGGCATCAGGATTTGTTGTCGCCGTTTGTTGGTGCTTTGACATGCATACGCGCGGGTCGCGTGCGACAAGTATAACCTGTTTACGGTATTAAACGTTATCGTAATTGAAGACGCGAGAAAAGAAAAAACTATCGTTATCGTCGCTGCCATCGAAATCATTAATTGTACGACCACGAGCGATACGATTGAATTTTGAGTATGAATCAGAAGGTGGTCACCGCGTTTTACTTGTTGTTAAACATAGTCCTGTCGATCACCATTGTACTGCTAAACAAATGGCTCTACGTCAACACCGGCTTCCCGAACATCACGTTATCGATGATCCACTTCATCATGACATTCGCCGGCTTGATCATCTGCGAGAAGCTAAATGTCTTTTGTATCAAGGATATCGATATCAAGGAGATGGTGCTGATCGCAATGACGTTCTGTGGATTTGTCGTGCTGACGAATTTGAGTTTGGCTCATAACACAGTTGGGACGTATCAGGTGGCAAAGATGTTGACAACACCCTGCGTGATAGTGATGCAGATGATATTTTATAGGAAGCAGTTTAGCATACCTGTTAAGTTGACATTGTTACCCATCACACTGGGAGTCATAATCAATTTTTACTATGACATACAATTCAACATCATTGGGACTATTTATGCAACACTGGGAGTGTTTGTAACATCTCTGTATCAAGTGGTAAGAGTCATCGCTCTTTTGTTGCGTAATTTTAAAAACACATTTCTCAATGTGAACATGTAGAAATTCTTTCTTTCTTACAGATGGTGAACAGAAAACAGAGAGAATTTCGAATGGATCCAATGCAACTGTTATTTTATCAAGCACCACTGTCTGCTGTCATGCTCCTCATTGTCGTTCCTGTTTTGGAGCCGGTTGGACAAACGTTTGCGCACAATTGGTCACTGTTGGACATAGTATGTTTTTTAGAATTCTTTCTAGTCATTATTAGGTTGCAGGAATCTGTTTATATGTATTGTATCTTTCATATGCTGCTCTTACCTGCAGATCATGGTAGTACTGTCCGGAGTGGTTGCATTTTTCGTAAATTTGACTTCCTACTGGATCATAGGGAAGACCTCGCCCTTAACGTATCCTTATGTAAAATTATCACAAGAAATTCGCAAACTTGCGCGTTATACTCTTTAACAAATTATATTCAGATACAACATGGTTGGACATTCCAAATTCTGCCTGCTCCTGCTGGGTGGTGCATTACTTTTTCGTGAAACGTTAGCGATCAATCAGTTGATTGGTATAACATTGACATTAGTGGGAATTATATTATATGCTCATGTCAAGGTAAGTCCAGCTTCTGCGCTGTGATCTTCTCGTCAATTATTTCGTTTATTCTCGTCGTTTATTTCGTTTTCTTTGTTTGCAGATGAAAGATAATCATACCGTAGCGCCGGAGTTCGAAGAGAGAGAAACAAAGCCGTTGCACAAAGTATAATATCATTTCCAGAGTGGTAGTTGATCGAGGAAACTCGAAATTTGACGAAGTTTATCAGTCAGCCGGTACTTAAAAGCGCATATGTTTTCTAAGTCTTGAAGTCTGTTGCAATAAACGTTAATACGTAACTGTCTTTCAAATCTTCCTAATCCCAACTGAAATATCATAGCATGCAATGATTAAACGTTTCTCGTATATTACACTACCATAAAAGTAAGTACAAACTTTTATATTTTGGCACGAAAGAAAGAGGTTTAATACTTCCGATCGTTAACATCGTTAACTAATGCTGCAATTCTAAGCAAATATACGAGTAAATCGTAAAGACGTAGCTTACGGAAAAAACAAAAAAAAATCGTAGATATTTACGAGTTATCATATGATATACAGTTTGCATAGAATTACAGATCTATTCATAAGTTCACGAGTTACGAATTTTGTCTAGAATTGTAGTAGTATAAAGCGTCTTCTACAATGGCAGTAGGAGTAGTAGTAAGAAATAATCGATTGTGATTGGTCTATTTACTTACTGCTTATTTCTTACTACTACTCCTACTGCCATTGTAGAAGACGCTTAACTCGTCTCTATGAAAAAAAGAATGTAGGTACAAAAAACTGTCACGTATCTGTCCAAGTTGATCGGCGTTAGTGTAACAAATCGAACGAAACGTTATAAGGTAACAAAAGAGAAAAATAAAATCGCGTTTTTATGGCAACGTTGAAATATGATATTGCGCCTGTAGATAAAACAAAGAGGGAATTGTAGTAACTCGGTGTGGCAAAAGGGTCGCCGTCACACCTAGGGTTAGGGGGTAGTTGAAATTAACGGAACGTCAACTCATGCAGATTCGTCATTAGTTTTACCCAGGTGCATCGGACCCGATAACCTCCCTTCTAGGAGGCGTTTATATACGGACCACTTGGTAGTTGCAGCACCTTCGCGAAACTATCCTCCAGTGAGACATCTGGATTTCAGAAAATGTATTAACTGCTAATCGGATGGATTTTTTGAGCAGATATTTTTTGCGATGGTGTTTAGGATTATCTTCTCGGTATGAATACATCGTGATCGTTTGCGACGTATATTATGTTTTCTCAAATACAAAAAAATATGCATCTCATTTTATCGTGGATAATAGGTCTCGTTTTAGGAAGATGTCGTCGATGGCGATTGGATCAATAAACGGGTCGTGCTTGAGCTTAAGAATGTGGCGCGCAATTTGCGGAAAGCTGTGCATTTGAAACCCGCCAATGGTGGGAGTATTGTAAGCTTTCGCGTGGTGTCGCCACCGACGACGAGAGGGGGCGATAGTGAGGGCAAAAAGTTGCGGACGGGGGAGTTGTTACACGTTTATCAATCAAACAAAGTAGTTAGCAACGTATCTGTACGTGCATGTCTCGCTTCTTATGCTTTTCCAATTCACGAAAAGTCAGCAATGAAGATCGAGGAGGTAAAAAGCACCGCCAAGACGCAGAGGATTTCCGCACACACGCATATCAAGGGTCTGGGCCTTGACGAGAATGGTATCGCTATTCAAAACGCAGCCGGTCTCGTGGGTCAGGAACTGGCGCGTGAGGTTAGTTGTTTAAGAGCGATGTTTCTGTAAAAGGGCGAGTTTTTTAATTCACCGATGGATCTATCGCATGATGCGTAAATAAGACGAGTTTTTTAATTTATCGATGGATCCATTGCATGATGCGTAAATACAACGAAACATTGCATTTGCGCATCATGCGATGGATCCATCAATGAATTAAAAAACTCGACCATATAGCGAAACCTACATTTGCGATGGATGATCGATGAATTAAAAAACTCGACCAATTCGAAAATTATCATATGAATATGTGCATTTTCCCGGTTGTAATAAAAATAAGGTCTTTTTAAACCACATCCGACCTAACAACAAACCTAAATCACATACTGAGATATAATTCTTTGCTAAAAGACGCTAATCATGTCTTTATATACTGAGAAAAGAGAGAGAGAGAGGTTTTCCTTTACAATGATTTAACACTCAATTGTAACGTTAATATTATATTCACAGGCAGCTGGAGTTGTTGTCGATATGATAAAGTCAAAGAAGATGGCAGGACGTGCTGTGTTATTAGCAGGCCCACCAGGTACAGGCAAGACCGCGATAGCTCTTGCCATTGCTCAGGAACTCGGCAACAAGGTACCTTTTTGCCCAATGGTGGGCTCAGAAGTTTACAGTTCTGAGATAAAGAAGACCGAGGTTCTCATGGAAAACTTCAGAAGGGCCATTGGCTTGAGAATTAAGGAGACGAAAGAAGTATATGAGGGTGAAGTAACAGAGTTGACACCTGTGGAAACAGAGAATCCCATGGGTGGTTATGGCAAAACTGTCTCACATGTAGTCATTGGATTGAAAACAGCTAAAGGTACAAAACAGTTAAAGCTAGACCCTTCCATATATGAGTCCTTGCAAAAAGAGAAGGTAGAGACTGGTGATGTAATTTACATTGAGGCAAATAGCGGTGCTGTAAAGAGACAAGGTCGAAGTGACAATTTTGCCACGGAATTCGACCTGGAGGCAGAGGAATATGTTCCATTGCCAAAAGGTGATGTACATAAGAAGAAGGAAGTTATTCAGGATGTAACACTGCATGACTTGGATGTAGCTAATGCCAAACCACAGGGAGGTCAGGATATCATGTCTATGATGGGGCAATTGATGAAGCCTAAAAAAACGGAAATTACAGGTAAAAAGTTATATATTATTTTTATGTAATCATATATATATAAGGTGAACTACTTATAATGTTAATGATAATTGTAAAATATACATTATATGCATCATATGAATAAATGGTTATAGACAAGATTCATTTGATATTAAAGGGGACATAAGATGATACTATCAGTAATATTATAGCTGACACTATTATAGGTCAAACAAAGATCAACTATATATTTTTTTAATGGATCTATTCTCGTAAATCTCTTCATAGATATGTGTGAAAATAGCATGAAACAAGTGATCTTTTTTTAAAGTCATCTTAAATTGCTCATGTTTGAATTGTGCACATTTTTGTCTAGAAATAAAAATATGCTTAATTATGTATGAATTATTTTAGACAAGCTTCGGAAAGAGATAAACAAGGTAGTAAACAAGTACATCGACCAAGGTATCGCCGAGCTAGTGCCGGGAGTATTATTCATAGACGAGGTTCACATGCTTGACATAGAGACGTTCACATATCTTCACCGCGCTCTGGAGAGCGCTATAGCGCCGATCGTTATTTTCGCTACAAATCGTGGTCGCTGTGTGATTCGGGGCACTGAGGACATCGTCTCTCCGCATGGCATACCTCTCGACTTGTTGGATCGTTTACTCATCATCAGAACTCTTCCCTATTCTAGGCAGGAGATCGAACAGATCGTGAAGCTGCGAGCCGTCACGGAGGGTTTGCAAGTCGAAGACGAGGGTCTCTCAGTTCTCGCCGAACTCGGCACGAAAACTACTTTACGATACGCGATACAGCTTTTAACACCTGCGTACTTGACGGCAAAGATCAACGAGAGACCCAGTGTCAAGAAGGAAGATATCGACGAAGTCAGTGCGCTTTTCTTAGACGCTAAGTCATCCGCCAAAATACTTACGCAAAATCAAGATAAGTTTATGAAATAAAAATTAAGTCTTAATAGAATAAATATTAAGTTTTACAGTACACTATTCTCTTCAAGTTGCTTCCCTTCATTTTCCAAAACTACGTTAACTAAGTTTAATTACGTTAACTACGTTAAACAATTTGATCAATTTGTGATTGATTTTTTATTAGGTTTTCTCTTCGAACTTTCATTCGTCCAGTTATATTTTTATTAAAGTAATAATTGCTTGAATTGTACATACAGCGTGGTAGTGTCAGCATAGAACTATTGTTAATAAATTGCATTATGATCAATAAGAATTTCATGTACTGAAAATACTAAAAATTTTTCATACAAATTAATCTTACATATAAATGTATCGTTTATATTAATAATATAAATTGTATACAAATAAAAAAATTTCTGGCAAAGAATGTATGTATATATGTACACGCGCGCACACACATTTGAAATATTGAAAATATATTTTTAATTAATAATTATATTTTTGGTATAACTAAAAGTATATATACTCGTCGAGTACGCGAGAATAGAAAGTAAGGCCTTGCGGAAATCACGGTCACGTATAATCTATGTATTGTACAACGTTTGCGAGACTTGTGCGGTGAATAAAATAGCTAAGTTTTACTAAGCTACATTAGATTAAATCTTAAATTTGTAAATATCACAACACATACAACAAACGCGATAACAATTGCAAAATATCAAAATATTGTCTTAGACGTCTTGCAGAGCTCAGGGTTCAAGTCAAGCCGTAATCAGAAGTTGTGACATCATGCGTACGATGCAGTGGATATAAAATCTCCGTCAAGAGTTGAACATTTCTTAGTTTTGTGGGGACTTTCAAGCGATAACGCGCCAACGTGAATCACACGACGCGGTCGGTCTTCTCGACAATTTGTGCGTGCACATTATTTTTTATTAGAAGCTAGGATGCTCTACGCTCTGAAGATGGTGAGGTGTTGCAGATTACTTAACACTAAACACAATATCGCGACTCGGTACGCGCGCGGATTGCAGTCGAATAGTTCGCAGAGGAAGAAACTCGAAGGATTGCTTCCGCAAACGGAAGAATTCCAGGTTAGGCATATCGGGCCTAGAGAACACGAGCAAATCAAAATGTTGCAGACTATTGGATACCGGGTAATTCACTCAATATTGATATCGTATAATGAACAAAAAAATCTTGCTTGTCGCGGTTAGATTAATTTCATCTACGATTCGATATTTCAGAGTCTTGATGAATTAACGGAAGCGGCGGTGCCGGCTAAGATTCTTCACAAGAAAGATTTGAATATTAACGAGCCTCTTAGTAAGTAATGAATTCTCCTGATCACACAGTACGCGTGTAGCACTCAAATTTTAATAAAATTAGACGGTTTCGCGCGCGAAATTTCGATACTAAATCATCCGGTCTTTGTTTCATTGCCCGTAGAATCAGGCAGAGGGCCTCTTGAAACGCACACATACATGTAAATATGTAATCTTTATTGTGAAAGGGGAAAAAACCAATATGTATTTTTCCATTTTTGAAGATACAGAAATAGTAACTATTTTTTTTTTATGAGATACGATAATCATGGGTCTTGGGCAGAAACGTGACGAGTCACGCGACTTTTCGTTTTGAACTGCTTGAAAGTGATAACCCCTCGGTTATCGTAACGCATTTCATCCTCCCTTGCACATTAATAATGTGTAAATATATCGATTGCATAATTGTAATGTGTGAGAGATGCCAATAATTAATATAATTCTCTATCACGCACTAATATTAACTAGACAAATTTTACAACGTAATCAACTCCGTTGCGATATGTCGTGTAGTAACTGCGATAGTCGGAGAAATTCTGATGCTCTCGATTGGGGTCACATAGTTCAATCTCGTGCGCTCCGCACGATTTTTTCGATTGTCGTCAGAGATTCGTTAATTTCTTATCTTATCGCGACATTACATACGTATACATAGTACGTTATAACATTACGCTTCACTGATCGTATGTTCGATGTTTACTTAAAGGATATAATTTTCATGGATATCGATTGAACGCGAAGTGAATTTTACATTATTACGAAGTAACAACGCAGACTTGCCCTTTTATAGCCGAGTACGAGCTAATGAAACGAGTCACGAAGATTTCAGAAGAAAATGATGTATGGCGCTCTTACATAGGCATGGGTTACAACAACTGCTGCGTGCCGCACACGATTATGCGTAACATTTTTGAAAATCCGGGGTGGTACGCTAAAAACTAAAGTGAAGTAGCGAATAAACGCAAAACTCTTGTTTTGTATGAAACAAAAATCTTGTTGCCACAGGACGACACAGTACACTCCTTATCAGCCCGAGATCTCGCAGGGCAGGCTGGAAGGTTTGCTGAACTACCAAACTATGATATGTGATTTAACCGGCATGGAAGTGGCGAACGCCTCTCTCTTGGACGAAGGGACGGCAGCGGCGGAGGCTCTGACTCTCGCATGCAGGTATAACAGACGGAAGAAGCTGTTCGTCTCCGACAAGGCGCATCCGCAGACCATCAGCGTGATCGCGACGCGCGCCACTTCCTTGGGCTTCACTCTGGAAATCGGAGATGTCTTTAGGGTGGACACGAGTGCGAGGGACATCGCCGGTATCCTTATACAATATCCCGACACAAACGGCTGCATACACGATTTCACGGACATTGTCCAGAAAGCGCATGCCAACGGAGTATGTGTATTATTAAACATTTCAACATACAGGAAACAGAAATCTTTGTTAAATAGGATAGGTGGTAGATAGCAAATGTGAGAGTCTGGTGATTTTGGTGCGCAAAGAGAAACTAATGCTCTTATAATGTCTGATTAACAGAACAAAATTAACCAATATATATTTAAACCAAACATACGTTTCAGTTTTGTAATTGAACTTTTTTTAATCGTTAAAATATTTACAATATTGTCAAAGTAAGCGCTAGGTCAACCGACATAAAAGGAAAAAGAAAGTTTAAATGTCAAAATATGTAAAAGTTAAAGTAAACAGAATTAGAAGTTCTGTTCTGTAACTTCGGAATATTTATCAGAGAAACAGTTCTGTAGCTTCGGAATATTTATTACAAATTTGTTTGTAATATCAGTCAGAGATAGCTTTCTAAAAACAAACGTTACTCACTACAGTGTGTGAGACCATTTATCTTATTTATTTGATTGAATGTCAAGGAACTCCACCATTATTTCGTAGAAATTCTTGCATAAGACACAAAAAAATGCAATTTATTACACTTTATCAATTTCAATACGTTTTTTCTTCAAATATATTAGATTAATAACATCATTTATGTAGCTAGAATGCTGAAATGGCTAATGATTTGTACCCATAAACTTTTTCATTTTCTGGTAGTTACATGTAACATAGTTTAACGATACCTTATACTCTTATCAGACACTCGTGTGCTCTGCCACTGATTTGCTGGCGATGGCCGTGCTCCAACCGCCGAGTGAGTTCGGAGTCGACATATGCGTAGGCACCAGTCAACGTTTCGGGGTCCCTCTTGGATACGGCGGGCCTCACGCTGGATTCTTTGCGTGCCGGCAGAAGCTGGTACGGCTGATGCCCGGTAGAATGATAGGCGTGACGAGAGACTCCAGCGGGCGAGAAGCTTACCGGTTGGCCCTTCAGACGCGCGAGCAGCATATCAGAAGAGACAAGGCCACCAGTAATATCTGTACCGCACAAGCTCTGTTAGCTAACATGTCCGCGATGTATGCGGTGTATCACGGACCTCAAGGTATACGAAATATCGCGAGCAGAGTTCACAATTTAACGTTGGCTCTTGTGGACGGCTTGGAAGCAGCGGGGAACTCGATCAAGAATATATACTTCTTCGATACCATCAGAGTGTCACCGAAGATCCCTGTGCAAACTGTGAAGGAGAATGCGAGGGAAGCTAAGATAAACTTAAGGTTTGTACCTCCTCCGTTGTACGGTTTGAGACGTGACGATGATATGTTAGACAGTTAGGCACTGAAAACAGTCTATTGCGATTTTATGAGTAAAACTGCAACGTGGAAACTTATAGATACCACAACGATGGTACAGTTGGGATATCTCTCGACGAGACAACGACGATAGAGGACGTGAACGATCTCTTCAAGATATTCTCGGCGAACACTACAGTGAATAACGTCGTCAGGAAAGAGAATTACCTCACGAGAAGTTTGGATAAAACGGAGGATTTTCATCGTACCATTCCGTACTTGCAACATCCCGTCTTCAACAGTTATCATTCCGAGTCGAGGATAGTCAGATATATGAAATCTCTGGAAAACAAGGATGTATCTCTTGTACACAGTATGATTCCATTGGTAAGTGATCGTTGTCTCACAGACGAGCAGATCTGAGCGTTTGGATCCCTTTTGTATCTCTATCGTTCACCAGGGTTCTTGCACGATGAAACTCAACTCGACGACGGAAATGATGCCCTGCAGCTTGAAGGGCTTCACAGACATACATCCTTTCGCCCCGGTTGAGCAGGCCAAGGGTTACCAGCGACTATTCGCCGAACTGGAGCGAGATCTGTGCGCGATCACCGGCTATGATGCCGTCAGTTTACAGCCGAACAGCGGGGCGCAGGGCGAATACGCGGGCTTGAGGGCGATTCAGTGTTATCACGAGTCTAGAGGCGACAAATGCAGGCAGGTGTGCTTGATCCCGACGTCGGCGCATGGCACGAATCCCGCGTCTGCTCAAATGGCGGGTATGCAGGTGGAACCGATATCAGTACGCAAGGATGGTTCTGTAGACATGACGCACTTGACGGAGATGGTCGATAAGTACCAGCAGACGTTGTCGTGCCTGATGATAACGTATCCGTCAACGAACGGCGTGTTCGAGGAGACGATTGGCGATGTATGCGACATAGTTCATGCCGCTGGCGGGCAAGTGTACTTGGACGGCGCTAACATGAACGCTCAGGTGGGGCTGTGTCGGCCTGGCGATTACGGCAGCGATGTGTCGCATCTCAACTTGCATAAAACCTTCTGCATTCCTCACGGAGGTGGCGGACCCGGCATGGGTCCTATTGGAGTGTAAGTGAATGCTTCTTCCAATCCTTGCGTTTACATTCGTTGAAGATTATGCGACTTTAAAACTTAAACTCTCAAATTTAACTTGCAGAAAGAAACATCTTATACCTTTTCTGCCGAGTCATCCTGTAATAAATTGCTCGGGTAACGGCAACGGTAACAACGACATCAGGAATTTAGGTGCTGTGTCGGCCGCGCCTTTCGGATCATCCGCTATTTTACCGATCTCATGGGCTTACATCAAGATGATGGGGCCGAAAGGCTTACGCAAAGCTACGCAGATAGCCATTCTCAATGCCAATTACATGAGCAAGAGACTAGAAGGATATTATAAAACACTGTACAAAGGCGAGACCGGACTAGTCGCGCACGAGTTTATTTTGGACGTGAGAGACCTGAAGAAGACTGCCAATATCGAGGCAGTTGATATTGCGAAGAGACTGATGGACTATGGTTTCCACGCGCCGACCATGAGCTGGCCCGTAGCCGGGACTTTAATGGTCGAACCGACTGAATCCGAGGACAAGACTGAACTGGATAGATTTTGCGATTCTTTAATCTGTAAGTTTTAGAGACGATTAGATACCACTACAGATATCTCATTATTAAATATAAAAATGTAAGTATAAAAAATGCTAGTATACTCTCGTCGCTTGCTCACGTTTACATTTATTGGCAGCCATAAGAAAGGAGATTGCCGATATCGAAGGAGGAAAATTAGATATAGTACAGAATCCTCTGAAAATGGCACCTCATACACAGGAACAAGTGATCACGAGCGAGTGGAATCGTCTGTATTCGCGAGAGTTGGGGGCTTTCCCTGCTGTGAGTATTTTATCGGACGCTTTCTTTGGTTGAACGTACCTTAATCTGAATTTTAATCGTCATTTTAGCCGTTTGTGCGAAAAAACAAGATTTGGCCTAGCGTCGGCAGGATAGACGACATATATGGCGACAAGAATCTATTCTGTACATGCCCGCCTATCTTGCCGGAGCAGTAGATGCTACATCACTGCATGCTACACATGTACAGTTAGCTTTGTATAATAGGACTAATTAAATATTTATTATCACTTTCATACACAAATATATTATTTATATAAAACATTATAATCTGAGAAGAGTAGTTAAAATATAACGAAAATATTTTTTTTAATGATTTGAACTCGCGTCTCAAATAAATGATTTAAGTCTCCAATTTTATTTACTATTTCTTATGTATATGTGAGTTCTTAAATATCTCTACTATAATCTTTCTGTATTTTCTAACTATTTGCCATGTAACTCTATTTACATTGTTCTAGACAATTTTATGTATTTTAGTTAACCTGTATCGTATACTTAATATATTTTGTACATATATTATAGACCGGGCATTAAGTAAGCAATATTATCAAGCATCTCGGACAGCGTTTCAGATTTAGCTCCGTTAGTTTCCGGCACTTGTTGCGTTAAACAAACTAACGGACCTAAGGCACAGAGCAACGAGTCCAATAATACCGAGAGGCTGCCCGAAACCGCAATCTGACCGTCGTGTTCCTTCAAGCGTTCCCCGATAATCGTCAGGCTCTCACCCAGCAATTTTAGATGAGCTGCGACGTCAATGGGCTGTGTCCCGGTAACTTTGTACATTCCAGTGCCGATCAATGTCTCATTCGCCATATCTCTGTTGACACGATTCGCTGGTGGTGACACAGGAACGTTGCCCACGACGGACGGCACGCCGAGCTGAATGGTCTTTTTCGTAGAAGCAGGCTTCGTTTCTTTGCCATTACCTGAAATGCAATGCAATACAAGAATATGACTCGTTAATGGCATACTGAATATTTGTCTTAAACGAGACACATGCACGCATAAGACAAACAAAAATGTAACTACGAGGGAAGATCAGAGATAGAAAGATGGATATATTTCCGATCCGATAAATATTCTTCGCTGATGCACGCATGCACAAGAGGGAAAGATATGTGTAAATATATATATATATATATATATATATATATATATATATTATATATATATATATAAATCTGTACTACCACATGACAATATATATACAACATACAAATCGTAAACTGCCTGTGTTACAAGAATCAGCAAACCCACCAATTTTATTAATGAATTTTTTTCGCGAGGCGGGTGGTGGCATTTTCCAGATAGGTTCATCTTTACTGGTCGGTAAAATGTGAGGTTTTGCTGCTAAGCGTTTCGCACGCCTGCGCCAATTATACTTTTCCAGATGTGGTACTGTAGCCCATAGCTCTCCTAATCGCTTAGAAATTGCCGCGAAATCTACAAAAAGCAACGATCATATAAAACAAACATCGAAGTGGCATGCGCTTTTACTAACACAAAAAAAAAAAAATATATATATAAATACAGCTTAAATACCCATGGAAGGAGATTGCTCTACCAATTCTTGCCTAATTTTCTTTGACCATAGCATGTAAGCAGTAAATCTCGTCTTCTAAAAATATTAAAAAATTAAGGCCACCTCTTCGGCATCGCTCATCACTCAGTACATACCCCTTTATCCTTGCGTTGAGCCTTTGTCTTGCCTATAATTTTCCCATCTTTAATAATTAACTTTTTTTTACATTTTTCAAGCATATATAAACTATTTGCTTGCGATGGTGTTTCCTGACCTGCAGGCGGTTCTAGCTTCCTGAACCCCATTTCTCTATCATCTATCATAAGAGGATCAACCTCATTGTCACTCCCAGAATCCATGCTATATCTGTCATCCTCATTTATCCCAGAGGGATCGTCGGAATCTGATGCCGATGATTGCCCCTCATTGTCAGATATGGGTGGTTCTATCTTGATTTTCTGCTGCAACTGATTGGAACCAGAAATTTTCCTCTGTCGCCCACTCTGCTGGGTGGGCGATATCTGTTGGTGTTGTTGATGATGATGCTGTGATATTTCATATTGATCCAACAGCTGCTGATGTGCCTGTTGCTGAGCCTTTATCTGTCGTTTATGCTTATTTTCTGCAAGATCGTCGGGTGACTCAAAGTCGACTAGCTTGGAGGATTTCTTCCTTACCCGGCCACTGCGCGAGATACCCGTGACCTCTAGATCTGAAAGATAAAGCAGACTGCACCTTGCCAAAAAAAGAAGGAAAGAGTTTAATGTGCTTTTGCAATAACTAACTACCAAGCTGAGACATCTATAGATTCAGGATAGACACAATATAGAGAGAGGCAAGGTCTACTTCTACACGCAGGCTACTAGATATCAGCCATCAAAGATGTTGGCAGCCAGTCGCAGTACAACTCTCAGTTTCTCTCTTTGCTTCTACATTCTTTTCTACAAAAATTATGTAGCATATTCTGTGCATGTAACAGTCAATTGTTTAATCGATTAGATATTTCATGGATCGTGGAACAAGTAAATATACGATATAAAAAAACTTTGCTTCCCAACAACAAGTTTTTGACTTCGACGCAATTGTTTGACAGGATTACATTTGTACACGTGACAGATAGCAAAACAGGTGAAGCAGGGAATCTTTACCATCATTACGTTCGCAATGACAAATATAGAAACATGACGTGACGCAACATCAGTCTTTGCTATATTTCCCACAATAATTCTAACCACAATAGAGAGCCCGTGTATACGTCAGTTAGTACGGCGATTACCCGCCGTGTGTCAAGGCGCTAGCACGCCTTGTAAACGCCAGAGATCACAACCGAAGAATATCGCACAAAGAGAACTCCGGGATTTCCTACGAGAATGCGCGCAAATCATGCGATTTCACCGCAAGCAATTCCAGCCAGAACAAGCAAACGACCTAGCTAACCAGGATGGTTGCAAACGGCGCGACGAAAACCGATCTCACCGTCGTTCTTCTGCCGTTTTGGCGAGCCGAACATATCCATAGCGTCCTTCCCCTGGTCTGCGTGTCGTCCGCGCCGCGGCGTCTTGTCAGATCTCGCGGGTTTACAAATGTACCTACGCATGACGACGCGTTGAACGGCCGCGTGGGCGCGATGCACTTAACAATGTTTTCGCTCAATGTGCGCACTTGTTCGTGATCTCTTCTGACTAATGGAACAGGACTCGGTTTATTCGCACGACTTTTCTAAAAACAATTGATGTTTGTCTTATGTGTACGAAAGTCGTGCGGCCGCGGGGCGCATGCGCAAGCGCGGCGCGATATTTCGAACTTCGAGTTGCGAGCTCACTTCAAGCGATACGACATTTTTACGAGTCTTTCGTAACGGTTGCGTCGTCAGTTTCCGATTGCGTCGTGGATCGCGTAAAATAACGATAATCGGAGGAAGGGCCAAGAGATCTTCGAAAACGAAGTAGACTCGGGCCGGAGGCTTCGTTTGGAATATCGATATACGACAGCTATTGAGAGGTACGCGGTATATTTGTTCATTTCGTAGCCGGCTCTCGTTACAGCATTCATCAATTTGCGACACTTATTCAGGTTTTATTAAATATCCAGATGTATGAGGACTTGTTAACTATTTATCAATCATGATCTATTATCTATTTATTTATTTATCTATCTATTTATCTATTTATTCGTTTTCATTTAAATCCTCATATATCTTAATACTTCATATTTATATCTGCGCAAGAATTTCGACTACTGGACTGTTTTCTACTGTTTTTCACATATGAATTGTTAGTCACAAAAGGATATCGAAATAATTTGAAAGAGAAACGACAAAATGGCCGGCGAAATCAAAGTGAAATATTTAGTCGAATTAAATGTTCAAGCCAGCGGCACACGGTGCTTGTTTTCATGCTGGATTGCTTGCTGGATGGAAATATTCCATTTTGATTAGTGCATTTCCATCCATCTTCAGAAATGCACCAATCAGAACAGAATATTTCCATCCAGCAAGTAAACCAGCATGAAAACAAGCATCGTATGCCATTGGTTTAAGATATAACACTAATTGCACAAGTAAATATAAAATGCAAATTCAATTATTGTAAATTAACATTATTGCTTATACAAATTCTACAATTGCTTCTACTGGTAATCTAGAAGCAGTGGTCATAATTTATACCATTAACATATGCCTTCTTTTTCATACCGCATCTTTTAAGTATATAATAATATAGATTATAGATTATTAATAATAGATTTCTCGAAATAGAAATACCAATTACATTCATGAATATTTCACATATTGCATGTTATCCCTTTTGAATTTTTTTTATTAATAAAAGAGTGTCTTTCTAAATGTATCTAGAAACTAATCAGGACATTTGGCCTCATATTTAAAGACACTTTTACTAATAAAAGAGAGTGCAGAATAAGGACTGTAATAAACACCTGTATCATGTATTTAATACATATAATACTTATAATAATATATAGAAATACTTATATGTTAAGCTAGAACAATACAATGTACGATATTCATGTTTTCTTACATGTATGCTGACATGCTTTAAGTTCAGTTCGTTGCATAAATCGCTACTGTGCACTGAAAGATCCATCTAGTGAACACAAAGTATTATCCATATTGCAATGTCAGTTCAATCATATGGTATATTATGTAACTGTCTACTATTAAACTACTATGTACTTTGTTATGTAACAAAGTAACAGTTATATAATATAACTGAGCTGACATTGTAACATTGATGAAACTTTGTATTTACTGGGCATGTAGTAAGAGCAACTTGCCAGTTAGCTTACATGTCAGAAAGCATGAAATCGTGCATTGTGTGATTCTAGTTTTATACAATGGGATATATCTATCTCATGTAAAAGTATTTTTACACGTTATTCAGATTATAAAAATTTATTTGAAGACTTAAATTGATTAAAGACTTAATCAGCTAACATAATAGAATTAAATGTTATCTTCTTGCTGCCAACCATCATCATTAGATAGAAATCTTCGTTTGTGGCTAGTGTTCATGTACGGTCTCAAAGCCCATTGTGTGTCGGCTGTTGCAGCAATGTCCAGAGTACCAAGTTTGATTTCATACAGTTTTAATTGGAAACGTGGTCCTACTTCTGTCATTTCTATCTCTTTGCCTTTTGATTTCTTATATATATGATGTCTGAAACATATACAATCATCGTGGTTAGCGAAACTAATCACTCTCTTACTGTCCTCTTTTGGTACAGGAAACAGGTATTTCAGAATGCTCATCACTCGCTGTCCCAGTGTAGTTTTGAAATTATGGAAAATCAGATGTGGATATTGCTCCGACATCGTGCCAATGTCGGGTATATCGTGCCTCATTATGACATTGGACATTGTGAAGTAAGCAGTGGGCCCGTATGGTAAATGGCATATCACCAAGCTGTCGGGCATACCGCGGTGTTCGTGCACGATGATGAAGTCCGTAACATCGTTTGTCTGACAGGCTTCAATCAGCTGCTTCATATCGTAGTTACCACGGTTCATCCGTTGTGAATTGGGAAAGATCAAACGCAGCTCTTTGGCAAACATCTTCAGCCGGGAGCTAGGGTCGCGCGATGTCGTGATGATGATCTTGGGATCCTCCACGCCGGCCCAGCGATACTCGTCGTCCTCGTGGTTGGCTACGGTGCCTCCCATCTCTCTTCCCATAGCCACTGCCATTTCTGGTCCCGCATCTTCCCACTCTATCTTCCTCTGAATGTGTAGGGCGTCCTTACGTAAGTCTGGATGAATAGGTGTATTTTCCTCCAAGCTGCGTTTCAGCTTATCCTTCTTCTCCTGTATTCCCTTTAGCTTGTCCTGCACGGACTTTCTGTAGAGGTATTCTCTACGCATTCGCGCTTGCCGTCGCAACATCCTCGTTGTTCACGGTCACGTTCTGGCTAATTTATTTCGCTTGGTAGGTGTTAATCGTTGCACGTGGGAGAAGAATATTCTTGTTAAAATTATTATATATAATATTCAAAACTCTTAACACCGTACTCGACAACACATTCGTTTATAGGTTATGTTCTGCACATGTGCCTTTGCACTTTGCGCGCCATCGTCCGTTGGCGACATGCAACACCTCGTAGTTTAAGGTCCAGCGAGCGCTGCAAATGCTTTGTAGCGTTTATACTTCTTTCTCTTTCTTCATTCGAATTCGAGGAATAGAATAAGAGGGAGAAACGCTGCGCAGCATTTGTAGCGGTTGTTGGACCGCACCTTATAAGTGCGATCGAGGAGCTTGCTATTAGTGCTATTCAGCGCTACCGTATCATTCTATCTTTGTTGTTTATCTAAGGAGCGATAAAGATAGAAGAACGCGGTAGCGTTGGTAGCGTGCTCCCCGAACGCACCTTATGAGTCGGTTATAGCGGAGAGAAGCATAAGAGCGGTCACCAGCTTGATTTCAATGGCCAGAGCTAGGCGCATTTTGGAGACATTATCTAACAAAGTGCGCCTTTACTATGTTCATTAGGCGCATTTTCGCAGTGGTAACGATAAAATACGCGTGGGCCCCTATTCTTGAAATTTTTGCGTATACGTAATTTTTATTGCGCAGCTATTTTACGGTATGATTAAACTTGCGCAGTAAAACTTACGTATACGCAACTATTTCAAGAATAAGGGTTCTGGTTCGTGCTCGTACTTGGGTGTATATCAGTTGGACACGGGGCAATTGGACACAGTCCAATCACAAGTCGCTGTTTCAAGGGACCCTACAAATGTCTCTAATCACACGGTGCTGTGATTGGCTGTGTCCAAATGCACCGTGTCCAAGTGCACCGTTCCCCTCGTACTTCCGTACAATGGATGCGTTCAGTGAACTCAACAGTTGCACAACAGTTGAGCAATTCGTCAATGTAATTGGTCTATATTTAGGGATCTAACAGTAAGGATCAATAATCGTTAATTGCTCACTGAGCGTTTTTTCCGCTGAACGCGCCCAATGATAGTAAATTAGAAAACGACAAACATTCAATCACTCTATTCTTGTCTCACCGCGCGACGTAGGCACGAAGCGAACTAGCGGCGATATTATCGCAAAATTAGATCATCGGCAGCTCCCGATATGCTCGTCTCAACGGTTGAGAGTGTATGACGTAACGCTCGAGCACGTGTTCGCGCACGCGTGTTTACATAACCCGGTCGCGCATCCCCCAAGCACCGCTCAGTCAGCAGCACGAGCGGGCCGTTACGATGGTATTTTTACCTAGCCTTTGTGGAGCCTGGAGTTTTTGTTAGCGTCTTTGCCCAGGTATTGTTATTACCGATTATTCAATCATTATTTCGTTATTATCCACTTGCGGATATTATCACATGATTGTCAAACAGATATTATCACTATCATTTAATATTCAAGTCTTATTACTTCTTTATTCGATTATTATTTAATTTATTCAGTTATTATTTAATTATTGCTATTACGCAGGAATACAACTCGGGCGTGCCGTTACAACAATTTCTTCACCTCGTCTTTAATCAGTTATTATTGCCGTTGGCCAGTTATTGTTATTCATTGTTATTATCGATTATTCGATCATCGTTGTTCAGTTATCCGTTCGCGGCTATTATTACACGATTGTCGATCAGGTATTATTATCACTACCATTTGTTATTTGAATATTATTACTTTTTTATAATAATTATAATAATATCTGCTCGACAATCGTGTAATAATAGTCGCGAGCGCATTATAACTGAATAACGATGATCGAATAATCGGTAATAACAACGAATAACAATAACTGGCCAACGGCAATAATAACTGATTAAAGACGAGGTGAAGAAATTGTTGTAACGGCACGCTCGAGTTGT
>NW_022639576.1:8550-15426 GCF_010583005.1 Odontomachus brunneus | reverse complement strand
GGGGGGGGGGGGGGGGGGAGGGCGCGGCCAGCGCGCGTCACGCCATAACGCTATCAGCCGCCGAGGCGAGCGTATCGTGGGAGCTGCCGCGTTATTTTCTAAATTATTTCGCGCCGAATTTTAATACCGCATTTTGACTTCGCCACAATTAAGGCAATAATTAACACGGTTTGAGAAGCGTATTTATCACACGAGCAGGTGTTGTGGGCTTTACCGCACCGGGTAACTACCGCGTTTCATTTACTTTTTTACTTGTTAGACCCTTATAGAAATATACTAAGAATCATTGATAATTACTTATTATCCAGTATTTTTAATACTAAAAATAAGTAATTATCAATGATTCTTAGTATGATATTTCTATAAGGGGATAGAGAAACGTCGCGATCGAGTCCCTCAATGCCGATAAAATATTATTATCATCCATTTATTATTCGAGTATTATTTCTTTACGGTTGTCATTTAACTATTTTCATTACGTTTTGGGAAGCAACTCGAGCGTGCCGTTACGACGATTTCCTTACCTCGTCTTGCTGTCGTGTGTAATTAATTGATACTACCGCACATTATTATACAGTTGTCGATCAGACATTATTATCATCTATTAATTAATCGGGTATTATTACTTTTTTACTTGGCTATCATTTAATTATTTTTTATTGTGCATTGGGAAGGAACTCAAACATGCCGTTACGACAATTTCTTTTCACCGTCTTGTTGTCACGTGCAATTATTTCATACTAATTTATTAAATTACTAATTGATATTAATTTAAATTAAATTTCTGTTACAGAGATCTAACAGAGAAGATGCAGTCATGCGGCTCTAGGGGATACGATGTCTGGGGGGATGCTGCGCCGGAGGATTCGGCTCGGGCCTGGCTGAGTCGGCTCGAAGGTGAGCTTCATTGATTTATATTCGTGATTAGAAATTTGTCAAAATTTAACATTTTCTTGCTTCGAATCGACTTCTTAATGCTTCCATTGTCATGTAACTAATTAATACTAAATTAAATTTGCTTTCTGTTGCAGAGACGAGCACTCGACTCTAAGGGGATGCTGCGCCGGAGGATCCGGCTCGGGCCTGGCAGAGTTGGCGCGAAGGTGAGTTTCACTGATTTAAATTCGTAATTAAAAATCCAATAAACCTGGAAATTCTTTTATTTGGAATCAAGTTCCTTAATGCCTTCATTGTTGTGTGTAATACTAAATTAAATATGCTTTTTGTTGCAGAGACGAAGCAGATGACCAGCCGACTCTTAGGGGCTGCTGTGCCGGAGGATTCGGCTCAGGCCAAGCGGGGTTAGCTCGAAGGTTAGCTTTCTTAATTAGTATTTAATTTGTAATTATAAATCCAATAAGATTGATAATTCTCCTGCTCGAAATCGACATAATTTGAATTGAGTTAAAGATCGCGTTAAATCGTAATTACACGCGGGGAGAATTTTTTCCTGAGTAATATGATCACCACTTGAAAAATGCTGATTTGTTCTAATTAAGAGATTTATTTGAATCGTCGAGAAAAAGGAAAGTGTGGAACATTCTAAATGTGAATGCATTCCAAAAAGTTCTTCCAGCGTGAAAAATATCGCGCGCTTATTTTTTTTTTAATATTGCAAACTTCTTCACTCAAACCAACATCAATGCACGAATCTAATCGGCGAAACATATTTCTGTTCTAGAAACGAAAGCAGAACGTGGCTGCCCTGATCGGCGGGTCGGTGAGTCCAAAAAAAAATTAGTAATAGAAAGACAAAAAGTCTTTCCATGTAATGCATGTTTATGAATCAATGCGATTTACTTTGCTGCGGTGTAGTGTGTGTATGTGCCGTCCAATAAATCACATTGTTCGAAATAATTGAAAGATCGCTTTTACAAATAATAATATTAGTAATAATGCATTTTTATAAATTTGGAAAATTTTCAAGTATTTTTCTCTCAATGTATACATATTTATTAATTGTTTGACTAACTTAGATTATTGATTGGTCAATGATTTTTGTTGAAGAAAATTTTGATTAAATCCTAACACTTTGGCAGATGCCATTAAAGTATCGAGTATACGCTCTCAATTCAAAATTTTGTAAAATTATTCAGTTTTATTGAATGCGATCTTCCAGGTGTCTCGATCAGTGCGCCAACGCGCAGAGATTGCGCCACAGAGATTGCGCTACAGAAATGCGCAATTACATCACCCTTCTCGATAGATCTTTCGCCGGTTGTTAATTGTCTCAGTTTTTTCTTTCGCGTGAGTTTGCATCGCGATTGCATTTCGTAAGTACAGAGTTTGTTATTAAATAAATTTCGATATCGTGCGGCGTCTGCGTGATCTAATGTGATTACTTAAACTGCTCGCGAAATTAATTTCACGATCGTCGAAAAATTTTCAGGTTTCAATTTTTCACTTAGAATTTCCTAACGCAGAACAATAGATAATATTAGCGAGCGTTGATCCCTCGCGAAAAACGCGATGTATACAAGTTAGGTATGTGAGCAATTGTTTGTTTATTTACGCGGCGCGCGACGAGTTCCATCGAGATAGGCGCCTCACGCGGTAACATTTTTTTCGCGTGAATTTTGAATAAATTTTTATCTCTATCGTCACAATTTTCATAGTTTTTGATTTTACATTCACGCTCGCGCTTGCGATTATTAATTTGATAGGTTTGCGAATTTCACCGGATCGTATTTGCGGAAGAGTCGTAAGCGAACTTCACAGAAATATTGCGGAGTTCTTATTTGCAAAAAGCATTGCGGAATTGTCTTCGCAATAGTATTGCGGAGCTGTTATCCGCAAAAATATTGCGGAATTGTCTTCGCAAAAGTATTACGGAGCTGTTATCCGCAAAAATATTGCGAAATTTATCTTCGCAAAAGTATTGTGGAGCTGTTATCCGCAAAAATATTGCGGAGCTGTATTGCAGCCTACTACGCTGCTCCATCGAAACGTTACATTAGGGATATTCCGTGTCGTATATAAGAATCTTGCGCAATTACTTCCCTCACGCGTTGAAAGATTTCGCGAGATCGGCCTTCGATTTGCGTCGCGCGTGTATCAAAGCAATACACTACAACTCGATCGAACCGTTGCTGAATTCGTAGCACATACTTGTCGTTTATCCGAAAGGCCGACATATCATCGAAGACTCAGTTCGCGATATTTCATACGCAATTCGCAACTCGGAATGTATCCCCCAAGAGAGACGGGATTTTTCGTGAAACCTCCGTTAGATTACCGCGGTCGGGAGTGAATTACAGGCGACGTGGGACGCAAAGACCATTGCAGTGTCAGATGCAGCGACAGGATGGCTGGTGGACCCTGGACACCGTGGGACAATGCGCAATGGTGAGCGCTCAATTTAGACGCTCATATAGTAGACACAAAGCGTCACTTTACGTAGATTGCATGCACGTAGACGTAAATCGCATTCAGTCCGACGGGAAGTAAAGTAAGAATTGGAATTTGCAATTGTCGGAGTTACATAAGAATGATTCAACCAAAGAATTTAGCTTTAAGATTTTCGTAATAATTTAACGAATCAAGTATTTCTATTTCTTTAAGAGTACTGACTAGTTCAATCGTTTAAAAAATTTGCAAAAAGATGCGACTGGTTAAAAATAAAAAAATTGTTTCTGAATTTATTTCAAGCATCTATAAGGCTTGAATCTTTTTTGTTTGGTTTAAAAAGATGTGAATGGAATATCCATTAATAAAAGCTTATAATTTTTTTGAATTGAATCATTCTTGCATAACAATGGTCAATTGAAATTTCGACTCGGCAGGCTTCCTTCTCGTCGGATTATTTTTTAATGATACATTAAACTGATGTATTTCAACATGTCATATTTATATACTCTGTATATGTTATATATGCTTTTTTATTTATATGCTCTATATATGTTTTATATATTATTTTATACCCTATGTATGCTTTATATATACTATTTGACTAATATATTTTATAAGTTTGTTATGTCGTATTATATACGACATACTATCTCTTCGGAGATATTTTCTTATGCATACGCGTTTGTTGTTGACAAGAAGACAAATTAAATTACGACAAATTAAAGACACAAAATTAAATTATTAAGTCGAAACTCAAACCGAAACGTTTCGATTTTACGTTGAATTATTAAGCCGAGATTCGGACTCAAGTATTTTGAGGCTTCGCTAATTTATTAAACCGAGTTAGTTAAGCCTGGGATAATTTTTTAAAGTTTCTTAAGGAAATTTTCGCGTTTGCAAAGGTGTATTTTCGAAAATAACATGAAGTGTGCGTATTTCATTCTGTATCATCTCTTGTATGACAATGTGAATCAATGTCACTCTACTCCCTCAGTAACACGCCCAGAATCTTAAAAATAATATTCCACTATCCCAAAGTCGCGTTCATAACGTTGAATCCAACTTGGCGTTGTAGAAAATTCGGATTGTCGGATATGGTCCGAAAGTCGGTCCTGTTACTGCAGGTTAAGTCATACTATTGGAAAATACAAGACAGTTTTATATATTCTCTACAAAAGAAATGATATCAAGAGGTTACATTCGCCAAGTGCGAATGATTAATCAGTTTTTAATTTTATAAACATATATGGTTTTGATTATATAATATATTTATAAATTAAATATGTTATTAATAATATATTAATAATATATTTTCCTTACAAAATTATGCAGAACGCATCGCGAGAAAGATGAGATTGATGAGAGATGATCTAGCTTTGCGATAAGTTCGTTGCTAGCTCGCTTCGTGGCTGCACTGTCCGCTTATCAGTGGTGAGACAAGAACATAGCGATTGCATGTCTGTCCTTTTCTAACCTTATTATCCTTCCTTTATTATACTTCCTTATTATCATTTTACGGAAGTACAATGGGCACGAACCAGATGCATTTTATCGTTACCACCGTGAAAATGCGCCTAACGAACGTAGTAAAGGCGCACTTTGTTAGATGGCGTCTCGAAAATGCGCTTAGCTCTGGCCACTAAAATCAAGCTGGTGGCCGCTCTAAAACTTCCCTCTGGTTATAGTCTTCGAAGTTCAGCTAGTCGGTTGGTTAAGTAGAAATCTATTGTAACTTCTCAGTGCATTTCTCTACTCTTGAAAAAAGAGATAGAAATAGGTATATGTTCTAGTTCTAGGATTGAAATAATGAAGAAACGAGACATAGAAAATATGAGTGGATTGAATAAATTTATAGTTTATACTGGTCTAATTTTTGATGGTTGCACAAAATCAACAATCATTTATATTTTGTGTTTTCCACGTAAATTATCACTCTCATCTTAAGACAACGAAATGTCAAATTATTTCTATCGTAATCGGTGAATTTTTTCAGTGACTTGTTAAGACGGTATCAAATTAGCGATTGGGGTACGTTTGTGTTTATGATTGTTTCTGGACTAATCAGAAAGGAGCTACTGGCTGTTGAATTGGTCAAGAGACAATTGTAAACATAAATGTGAACGCAAACGTAGTTATCAATCGCTAGTGTAATGCTTTAGAAAATTGAGAATTGAGAAAAGAAAATTGATTTTCTTATTTATTATGTTTTCTATTAAAAAAAATCACAAACTAGAGGATCATGAACTTTCGTTTGCCGAGCAGTTTGGTCATTAATCTTTCGATTATTCGTCAAGTACATTGTCTTGCACATTTCTTGAATCTCCTTGTATTGTTTGTATGACCTCTCGTGTACGTCATATAACGTGCACTTTATCCAAGAAAACGCAACGCAGGGCGGGATCCGCCCGTTTGAGAGAATCAGCCTGCTCATGGCGTTTCGACTTGGATGTGTTATTTTGTGCAACCATCTGAGCGCGGCCAATCACGCATGAAAGTAACAATGAATAGCATCGAAATAGGCGGATAGGAGGCCAGACCGGTGATTTTGTCCGGTGCGTTCGGAGCACCTGTGTGCGCTTGTGCTCGGCATGTGTATGTGCCCGTGCATGTGGGTGCGTGTTTGTCCGTGCACACACGTCTTCTCCGTGTGTACACACGTGTGTGGTTCAGCGGACTCCACGCCTTGGGCATCCTCTTCCGCATTTCACATCGTCGGAAGAGGAAAAATTCTTCGAAACGATCTGTCGGTTATATACCCGGGGTGAAGAATGTACCGCTAAATGCTTCGCAAATTGTCTCTCTCTTTCTCTCTCTCTCTCTCTCTCTCTCTCTCTCTCTCTCTCTCTCTCTCTAATCGCCACAATACGCGATAGCAACGATTAATTTGTCTCCACCGAGTTGTACGACCATTGTAGCGTCGCGTTCTTTCTCCTAGACATATCAATGTCGTTCGTGCGGATTGTCAGTTCGTTAATTCGCGAAGTTGGGACCGAGGGAAAATTAAGACCAAAATGATTATCGCAGGTGGTGGGGCTTTCGGCGTTTCGGCAGCGCGGTGTCTCTAATCGCTGTGGATGGAATCGCTCGTTTGAGTGCGTCTACTTTTCATCGCGCGCCAGCGGGAGGACTCGGAGTCGCATTACGTTTTCCGCAACACAACGTGTATATAACGTCGCCGGCGCGTCGAGCGATGCCCTTCCCCGGTCCGTATTATAGCAATTCAATAATAAATTGTAGAACGGCTCGGTCGCCGCATTATGCGCCGGTAATCACAGTAATAAGCAGTTCTAAAAGTAACGTAAGTACGTTGTAGGTAGTAACGAGTGAGCTGTAATCTCGGGGGATGCCCCTACGTTCGTGGCAACGAAGGAGGAGAGAAATTGCGGGCGAGAGACGGTGGGAGGAGGGGGAATGAGGGGGCCAGGAACGCCGGGTATACGGGGATGAGAGGGCAAGAAGGTGAGACAGAGAAATAGATAAAGAGAGAGAGAGAGAGAGAGAGAGAGAGAGAGAGAGAGAGAGAGAGAG
>NW_022639576.1:3103-5604 GCF_010583005.1 Odontomachus brunneus | reverse complement strand
AGAGAGAGAGAGAGAGAGAGAGAGAGAGAGAGAGAGAGGGGAGAGGAGAAAGAGAGAGAGCCCATGGGCGTCATCCGCGGTACGTTCTTGAATCGTCATAATTTACAGCCCCGTCCGGGCAAATTGAGCGCGTTTATGCAAAAGGGACGACATAAAGCACGTCGACGTGACGACGATCGGCAGAACCGGACTCGCGCCGCTTCTCCTTCCGGCGAAGGAAGTGTCTCATTTTCCACCACGCAACGCGTACAAATCACCGACGATTTCGACCTGTCAAACGATCAAACGGCACTGACGATCTTCATTCGCGATCTTGCGTTATTCTCTCTCTTTCTCTCTTTCTTTCTCTCTCTCTCTCTCTCTCTCTCTCTCTCACACACACACACACACACACACAACTCCGTCGTGGAGGAAATCCGATCTCGTAGCATGTCACGTTAAGCTGATCTTCAGCCCGTTCAGGCTGGATCTTCTGGGTCACGATCAGCTTCTTCTTATTTTTTTTAACGTTTTCGGAAGAGGCAGAAATCGTTTAGGACTTAACGTCCCTCATTCTCTGTCTATGAATCGTCCATGATCTGAAACACTTCCGTTCACGGAAGTGTACATGTCGCGCTTGGAGATAACTTCGCGTGCGGCATACCTCGCGGATACACGCAACGCGCCCGTGATTCGCGCAATTTTTATTCCTTTCTACGCACACATAAAAATACGCAGCTAACGGGGAAATCGTGTATACTTTATCTTAATTGCACTAAACCCTCTCAACATCGCTTTGAGCGAGCGTCCGTGATTTACCGCGAATTTTTTAGCACGAAGACAAAATTCTTATTCGTGGCATTGTTTTTGATCTCGTTGACGTTCGCGAATGACAACGACGAGGCGAGATGTGCGTACTCGAATCGAGCAAGATTCGCCGAACGGCGAGCCGCGTGTACATACGCCTATGAAACGGGTATGCGGGGACTACGCTGTACGTACCCGTTAAGCCAACATCTAATTCGATAACTGGCGAAAATAATAACGTAGCGATCTGTTGCGTTCGTGGCGCGCAATCATCCGCGGTTATCGTACCGGGTGTCCGCGAAGAACAGTAAAACCGAGGCGTTCCTACCAGGAATGTTTCGTTGCTCGTGTGTGAGCGAGTAATAATCACTCTACCACCTGCTGTATACAAAATATGAAAATACTCTCTCGGACATCGAGCGATCGTCACGGCGTTATTGTGATGTGTTCACGGGCGAATTGTGTGGCTCAAACATCTTCATGTTTTCATCGTGTGTTTTATATTAACACATTTTCTACTAGCATTTATTTAGAAAACCTTCCCCACAGACAACAGTAGGTATATAAGGGGGGTTCTAACCCTGGTCCTCTGAGGGGGGGTGCGGGGCGAGGGGAACTGCAGGCGCGGGGGCTGACGTCACGCGGGAGAGGGGACTTACCGACATTTCTTTTCAGCGACATATTACCGGTATTTTTACCAACATATTTATTTTTTACCAACGTATATATATTTTTACTAACATATTTATATTTACCAACATATTTTTTTACCGACATATTATTACCGACATAATTGATAATTTTTATTGACCCTGCGATCTGTTTTTACCGACATATCTTTCCACATATTTTTTTAACATAATATCGATATAATTGACCGTTTCATCAATCCTCCCCTTTTCGACGTGTTCGCGGCCTTTCCCCCCATTCCTGTTGGCAGCGGTTCGCGTGCGGGCCACGCCACCCACTCGCCTTTCTCCCCCTTTCCGGTGCGCCTAGAATATTCTCGAATATTCTAGAAAGATCTTTTGAGGAGAACATTCGGTCTCGAAAAGAATTTTATCTAAGGCATAGAGATACTTTAGTAAGTAGAGACATCCTTTTAGTTTTTATCTTCAACAGTCCCTCCCGAAAAAAGAATTTTGTCTAACGCTAATGTATGAGATTATCGCATACCTATACAGATATTTCTTTTTTCAAAGGTAGGAATGGGAGTAAAAAGAGATATACTTTTTTAATAACGTAATATATTTTTCAGAGTGTTATTTCACTTTTTCATAGCCTCATACATAATATTTTTCAAGGTGCACGCTAGCAACTCGCAATCAACGAGCGACTCACAGTCATAGTCGTTGCTTTCACATATCGCTTTTGTTGCATGATATATTTCAGTAATGTCCTTCTCTCGAAGAACATTTACAAAACTTCGAAATTTTACACTAACGAGATGCGTATTTTCAGACAACCATACATACATATGATCGATGCAATTTTCATAAGTAAATAATGTGTTCATAGTAGCAGGTTTCAAATATAAAGACTTATTAGATAATGTAAGTTTAATAATTTTGGAATCGCGCATCTTACAAAATTCCACTACCAAATCTTGAATCGACAGCGGAAATGATTTGTCAGTTTGCAGAAGCCGTTGGATGTCGAGACGTTTTTCCACCAGGTTCCTCCAAGTTTCTGTAGGTAATATTAATTGATTACCG
>NW_022639576.1:2420-2655 GCF_010583005.1 Odontomachus brunneus | reverse complement strand
TGTGAACACTGACATGTCATATGAGGATTTTAATGCATTGTGTCGTGAATGTTGGCAACATCTACATCCCAAAATCACCACCATAACGTTAGATCCGTCATAGTAGCACAAACGAATTCTCGCGCATGCACAGTGGAACTTATACTGCGCATAGGCCGAAAGTAGGCTATGTTATGGTAGGTTATAAGTTATTTCGCCTTAGCGTAGAGAGCATTATTTCGGATAGTTTTTTAGG
>NW_022639576.1:1021-1984 GCF_010583005.1 Odontomachus brunneus | reverse complement strand
ATTATTTCGGATAGTTTTTTAGGGTTTTCTAAAGAAACATTCGCCTTTCAAAAGGTCTATTTTCGAAAATTACGTCAGATATACTTATTTCGTTGTGTATCGTTTCCGGGGTGACAACGGGTGTTTGTGTAACTCTGTAGCACACCCAGTACCTTGAAAATATTTTTCCAACATCCCAATATCACCCCCATAACGTTAGATTTGTCAAAGTAGCACATACGGATTCTCGCGCATGCACAGTGGTACTTATTCTGCGCATAGGCCGAAAGTAGGCTATGTTATGGTAGGTTATAAGTTATTTCGCCTTAGCGTAGAAAGCATTATTTAGGATAGTTTTTTAGGGTTTTCTAAAGAAACATTCGCCTTTCAAAAGGTCTGTTTTCGAAAATTACGTCAGATATACTTATATTTCGTTGTGTATCGTTTCCGGGGTGACAACGGGTGTTTGTGTAACTCTGTAGCACACCCAGTACCTTGAAAATATTTTTTCAACATCCCAAAATCACCCTCATAACGTTAGATTTGTCATAGTAGCACATACGGATTCTCGCGCATGCACAGTGGTACTTATTCTGCGCATAGGCCGAAAGTAGGCTATGTTATGGTAGGTTATAAGTTATTTCGCCTTAGCGTAGAAAGCATTATTTAGGATAGTTTTTTAGGGTTTTCTAAAGAAACATTCGCCTTTCAAAAGGTCTGTTTTCGAAAATTACGTCAGATATACTTATATTTCGTTGTGTATCGTTTCCGGGGTGACAACGGGTGTTTGTGTAACTCTGTAGCACACCCAGTACCTTGAAAATATTTTTTCAACATCCCAAAATCACCCTCATAACGTTAGATTTGTCATAGTAGCACATACGGATTCTCGCGCATGCACAGTGGTACTTATTCTGCACATAGGCCGAAAGTAGGCTATGTTATGGTAGGTTATAAGTTATTTCGCGTTAGCGTAGAGAGCAC
>NW_022639576.1:384-917 GCF_010583005.1 Odontomachus brunneus | reverse complement strand
TGGCACACCATATTTAAAAATGTGACATTTTTTTTAGAGTTCTGATACTCTCTTGAAAAGTTCTACAGCTCTGTGTAACAATTTTATATAGTTCCGGTCATTAAATACAAAAATATTGACTTTTAAAAAAAGGTGCGCTAAGTTCACGCAGCGCACCTGATCAGTAAAATCAACTATTTCTTTAGAACTATTGTTATATATGATATAGAACTCTAGAACTATTGTAAAACAAACCGGAACTCTAAAGAAATAGTTAATGTAAATAGTTTTTTTGATTAGGTGCGCTGCGAGAACTTAGCGCACCTTTTTTTGAAAGTCTTTTTTTTTGTATTTAATGACCGGAACTATTGAAAATTGTTACACAGAGCTGTAGAACTTTTCAAGAGAGTATCAGAACTGTAAAAAAAATGTCACATTTTTGAATATGGTGTGCCAAGTTCACACAAGACTTGGCAGACCATATTTCAAAATGTGACATTTTATTTAGAGTTCTGATACACTCTTGAAAAGTTCTAGAGCTCTTTGCAACAATT
>NW_022639576.1:0-153 GCF_010583005.1 Odontomachus brunneus | reverse complement strand
TTTTTTGTATTTAATGACCGGAACTATTGAAAATTGTTGCAAAGAGCTCTAGAACTTTTCAAGAGAGAATCAGAACTGCAAAAAAAATGTCACAATTTGAAATATGCGCCAAGTCTTGGCACAACATATTTCAAAATGTGCCATTTTTTTTGC
>NW_022639575.1:1057473-1057741 GCF_010583005.1 Odontomachus brunneus | reverse complement strand
TCCGGTTTGTTTTACAATAGTTCCAGAGTTCTATATCATATATAACAATCGTTCTGCGTGCGTGAAGTTGGCTCCTCATTTTTTAGCACCGCAAGTTTTGACATGAGTTCCATTTGCACCCACAATAGTTCTATAGTTCCTGATAGGTTGTAGCAATAGTTCCGTCGAATTAATAAAAAAAATGAATTTTTTAAAATATGAGGTGCCAACTTACCACGGCACCGCAACATTAAAAAAAAATTATTTTGATAATTTTATTTTACAGTTC
>NW_022639575.1:1057261-1057352 GCF_010583005.1 Odontomachus brunneus | reverse complement strand
CGAAGCTTCACATAGGTTTTAGCGAGAGTTCCGGCCTCTAAGTATTTTTGAATAATTTTTTATCTTTACCGTTGGCACCGCACCCCAGAGT
>NW_022639575.1:1032778-1057053 GCF_010583005.1 Odontomachus brunneus | reverse complement strand
ACTCTTGTAATGCGGTTCTTGTACTCAAGTTTAAAAATTGTTTAAAAATAGTTAGAGGCCGGAACTCTTGCTAAAACATATCAGGAACTATAGAGCATTTCGAGAACTGTAAAATGAAATTATCAAAATAATTTTTTTTTAATGTTGCGATGCCGTGGTAAGTTGGCACCTCATATTTTAAAAAATTCATTTTTTTTATTAATTCGACGGAACTATTGCTATAACCTATCAGGAACTATAGAACTATTGTGGGTGCAAATGGAACTCATGTCAAAACTTGCGGTGCTAAAAAATGAGGTGCCAACTTCACGCACGCGGAAGAAACTGATTAAGTTCCATTCATTCTGATGTCCGGACCGCCGCGATTGTGATCACACCTAACAAAACATCTAATAATATTTTAATTGCTTAAAAAAGTGCCCCTACAACGTCCTTTATATAGACAGTATCGGCTGTTGGCGCGGCGCAAGACAATGCAGCGGTTTTTGTCGCGTCGCTTTAAAAACGGGAACGGCCAGACAATCGTTCATCATCTGCAGTCGATCGTAATAAAAAGGCAATCAGAAGCGACTTTGCGCTCCGGCTGGCGGAGTATTATCATTAATTTACACCGATGTTCCTCCTCCTAATTGCGCCGCTATCATCTCCCTTTTAAGAAGAGAGATCAATAATGCGCCGGCGCGAATTCGATTTATCGTAATTAAAACACCCACGCTGATTTAATCGCGTTAAGAGAGAAAGAGACAGACGAGGGAGGAAGGAAAGAGGGATTCCTTGAATGTCGGAGCATTCTCCGAGGAATTACGGGTTGTCGACGACACCGACGTGTTTCTGAAGGTCACTGCTCGTGTGACACACGAATGCATGTATAGCGGCAAATTTTAATAGATTGCGAAAAGTGCAACTACGCGAAGAACGCGCGCTAATTAAACCACAAACTTTCTTTCTCGATCCTCGGGAGATCTCATTTTAGGCGACCGTGATGCAATTTGCAGTTGCACTCTCGTAAGAAGACGCCCGAAGAATCCAAATCGCACATGTGAACGTAGCCATGCGTATATTATACGTAGCGAAAACAATTCCTACAGAATGTACTGAGGAGATTGATGTATTTTTCATTATATTTGCGTCTCTCCTTTCTTTTGACGATCCGCAGCGCGTCAATCGACGAGAAACACGCGCCAGTCTAGGATATAAATTACACTATGTTACACTTTATTATACATTCTACAGACGTACACACATATTACGTACAAAGGTTGAATAGCTAACATGATCGGGATTATAGTCCGCCGAAAAATATCTGTGTGTATATATATGTGTGTGTGTATGTGTGTGTGTGTGTGTAAACATATAAACAAAATATATCTCTGTACATAATCTACAACGCCAGTTACTCAATACATCAATATATCATACACAAACATTTACATCTCACGTGTCAATATCTGCACGATAAATAGTCTTAGCGACAGTTACCGGCGCCGCTATCTAATCTATCGCGATTAATTCAAGAGCGCGAAAGACCGAATGCCGAAGAGCTGTGCCGTGTATTTACAGAAATGAGTGATTCTGCGATTCTTTCGAGGCTCGCGACGCGCGCGAGCGCTTTGGCAACGGGATGACACGACGTGAGCGACGCACAGCGTACAAAGCTAATTTATACGCGAGTTTACAAAGGGAAAATTAAGTTTGTCGAATGAGAAGATTTTCGCGGCCGATGTCTCGGCGCCCCTCGGCGGAGATTTCCCATCTTTTTACAGATTAGTGCCATCAATAGAGCATGTGGCTAGTTCTTGATGCACCTGTGAATCGATTACCCGTTCAATTTCGTCAATTGTACGCCATTAGGGATGGAATCAAGCTCAGCGAGGAAGTATCCGGGATATTCGAGTCTGCGTCTTCGCAGAAGAGTGGCATTCGTGAATTCAATCACGCACATATTCGTCGTTTCGACAAAAATATGTTTTTAGGGATGAAAAGGTACCCCTTGAAAATTTCAGATTTTTTCGCTTAATTTTCAAGTACTTGCGAACATTAATCGTTCGAATCTAATTTTTGAATCGTTCAATCTCATTGAGGAAGACGAAGAATAGAATTGAAAAGTGTTTGTAAAAGATATATAATGACAATTCGCGACACGCTTGATTCCATCCCTCCCCAGCGTGTCGGCGCACTGAGAGAAAAAATATCTGAAAAATATATACTCGGTGGGTAATACTTAAATTTAAATTCGTTTGTTTAAGCAGAACAAATCATTGCCTTCACGAGAAACAACGATTGGTTTGGAAAATCTATATTTTGTCATTTGAGAGAAGTTTTTTTTCAATATAAGTATGTGTATTAGCACAAGGAATTATGCTATTAATACCCATCGAATAGATGCTTCTTTTATTTTCTCTCAGTGTGACGAGGGATTGAAGCCGGACAATTTCTGCAAAGTCGACAAATCGCGAGGTCCAAGCGAATCGCAAAGACAAAGGGTTTTGTTAATGTAGAAGTCTCTACCATTAACCTATATAGAAGAATTTTATTTACGCTCCTGTGCTGGAAAACGCAGAAGAGAGAACGCACGGCCGACGCAGACGTGAAGAAAGAATTAATCGTCGAGAAAATAAAATAAATCGTCGAGATCGATGGACCAGCGTGTGCGGAATTGAAAATCGAGCGCATCGAAATTATACCGGCTTTGACCCCTGTCGTCCCCCTGCTCTACCAGCGACGTCCACCTACCATGAAGAGTCGACGACGTGTTCGGCAGGGAGCTGCCTAACGAGATTTCCGTTCCCGGATGCTCGTGTATCACCGTCTCGGTGATATTGTTCTCCGCTTCGGAATGCGCGCGACGGTGCTCCGCTTTCCGCCTCTTCTCGGTGCCGCCGCAGCAATGCTGCTCCCGCTGTAACGTCATCTCGTGGGTATAAACCGTCTCGCCGTTCGAGAACGAGTGGAATCGTTGCCGTCGCTTCGCAGCCAGATTCGCCCGTCTTCCGACCACGCTCGAGGTGTCGTGGCCCCCTCGCGAGACCTCGTTGGCTCTCTCACGACGCTGAAGGGATTTCAGCGAGTCCTCGTAGCCACTACAAATTCCGCAGGAGGAAAAGAAAGATTCGCGCGAGTCACATCGATGGAAAGAGATGAGATACGAAATGCAAATTCTGTTAGAGCTCCTGGCCCCTTGCCGGCCATTTTGATTCATGACGTCAGAAGAGCGAGGAGATGCACGCCTAAAATCTCTGCAAAGTGTGTGAAATAAGAAGGCACATTCCAAAAACGACATTGGCAATCAGTCAGGTACACTTCCAAAATACTTTCTTTTCCCTCTAACGACTAATAAATAACCGTAAAGTTAACATGACATGCAACCTTCATTTTTAACTATTACACTTTCTTACTCTGTCTTGTTATATTGATTTTATGATTATTCATTGATTTTTAGAGCAAAAGGAAAGTATTTGGAGGTCTTTAGGAGTGTGTTCAATCGATTGTCCTTCCATGAATGTATCTTTTTATTTCGACATACTTTGTAGAAATTTTTAGGCATGCATTTCCTTGTTTCTGACGTCATTAGTCGAGAGTTCCGCGTCAAGGGACCAAGAAGCTTTAAAATAAAATTTATTTGAAATCAATCGAAGAGTCTGTTGGATCGTCTGGTTAGCTAGCATGAAGAGAACCGTTTTTCTCAATCGCGCTCGAGATATCTATCGCAAACTAACCGAGTCGAAATTTTGGCTCGATGTTAGACCTTGAATTCTACAACTCAATAGGAACTCAGCACAAAGTAGGTAATTCTAATGATATAATTTACTCCTACTTTGACTTTGATAATGTCCGAAATTTCCTTTTCCACTTTTTTTAACGTCAAAATAGGTGTTGGATAGAATAGTAAGGCTAAAAGTAGGATCAAAATTTCGATTCAGACATTGTTGCGTCTGCACTTCGTCACGAAAAGTCGCTCTCAAATTGAAATCGCGAACGGCGCCATATGCGCATATCGATCTCTGCGGGTAGAGCGCGTTTGAGCGACGAGAACTTGTATACCTGGAGTTTCCACTTACTTGCTGCTCTCGCCGCTGGAAGGACTGGACGAGTGACTGCAATGGCAGGACGCGCGCGCCACGATGCCAGAATCCTGACCGCTGGAATGCAAGGATGTCGCAGATGCCTCGAGGCCTTTCAACGTACCCGTCGACCTCACCGCGTGTTTGCCACCCCCGCCCACCCTGAAAATAGCCCCGTGGCGGTGGCGTCGATGTTGCGAGACACTCAACTATTCCTCGATAGAAACCGTAGGAACCGATAGCGGCCTTTTCTCTTCCGACATTCGAAATACGTGACGTCACCGAAATCGCGCGAACATCCACCATGATCTCATCAGTTCGACAATAGTCACTAAATGGAAACTTACGTGTGAAAACGGACGCAGTTGCTGCCACACGCTCTGCCGTGCTCGCATATGCTTTGCCGCCTGGGCATTTCGGAGCAGAAGGGCTCGGGGTCGTAATGAAGGCCGTCGACGAAAGTGGGAAAGAGTGGCGGCTTTTGCAGGGTGCCGGCGGGGTCCGTCAATGCGAATCCGACAGGGCCGACAGTCGAGAACATCGCCTTCTCTCGTCGTCTACGACTAACGTATGGAATTCGACACTGCCGTTTAAGATATTTGCGCGCTTTATTACGTTGAAGCGAGAGAGAGAGAGAGAGAGAGAGAGAGAGAGAGAGAGAGAGGAAGAAAGAGAAAGAGAGAGAGAGCAGTGTTTTAAATGAATAATGCTGATTAAATGCCGCGGAGAAGTCAACCGATATGACTCGATCTCTCGTTTGCATTATCGTGCGACCTATTTCTCGTTATCTCTTTCCTTGAACGATTAAGGACGCTAATTTTTCAACAGTAATTTAAACTTACTTTAAGTTTAAATTCTGCTTGACTATATCAAGCACGTAGCTGGGCTACGTTCAGTAGAGAAAGCTGCTCTGCGATCGTTGCTAAATTCGTGAATCTGATTGTTGTATGCTCCTAATCTTGATTAAATTTGAGAACATACGCCAATTAGATTCACGAATTTTACGACAGTTGCAAAGTAGCTTTCTCTGCTGAACGTAGTCCTTGTTAAAACAGAGTTTAAGCTTGAGTCTAACAAGATACTCACGAAGTTTTACGTCCACTTTTCAAGGATGTATATATATTTTTGAAAAGTATTCACTCCGAGACAAGCTCAACGATATAATGTTGCTGCGCGAAATGAAAACATTGGCCATAAATCAAAATTTGACCAATAATGAAACTTAGCTTACGAATATATAACTTTTAATTCTGCTGACATATTTCGAAAATGTATATATTTTTGGAAAACACTTATTGAGACAAGTTCAACGATATATTACACGCCTGAACAGGTGAAAATAAAATTATATATATTCATAAGCAGTCATTAGTTTCATTGTTGACTAAATTTTGACCTCAGATTTTTAGTTGATTTTTAAATGTTCTTATTTCGCGCAGCAATATTACATATCGTTGAGTTTGTCTCAGGAGTGAGTACTTTTAAAAAATATGCAAATCTTTGAAAAATAGACGTAACACTTCCTGAGTGTCTCTTGTAAGTTTAAACTATTACTTGAAAAATCGGTCCTGAGCTACCGAATGCCAAAAAGTAATATGTTAATGAGCGTTAATAAATAAATATTTCGTCCCTTCTGTTTTAGAATGAAGGAGGACGCATACGATGAAGGAAGAGAGAAATAAACAGAGAGAAAGAGATCCTTCCCCGATATGTTCAAGAGTTAGTACGGCGGCATGGATGAACGTTGAGCCGATGTTAGGTGAGATGGCGAGCGAGCAAAACCGTATTCCGCGTACCGTTTGTTGCGGCGAACACAGGCGACGCACAGAGCAGTCACTAGGGCGCCGACGAACACGACGCAGCCGAGTACCACGACGCCCACCTCGAGAGTTGATAGCAGGTAACGTTGATTGCCTCTACGCGGAGCGTTGCCGGCGATGTCCAGCACGCGATACTCGTCCAGCTCGCGCTTTATGTCCATCTTCTTACTGTTGAAAACGCTGAGAGGTTCAGCGTGCATATGTCGTTAGAACTCGTCGACCTCTTTTCAACAGCAACTCGATAACTTTAAAGCTTATCTCGATAACTATAAATATTTCTGTGAAACGCGAGTCAGGTTCAGTTGAGATGATCTCTCCTTAACGAAACTCCAGGCTGAAACAGCCCGAAAATGAAGCGACGAAAAGTCGCGTGTGACATGACGCCAATTAAAGCAAATCGCGACTGATTAAGCTTTCGTTAAGAAAGAATCAACTTCCTTTGATGAACCTCGTTGATTAATAAGGAACTGTTGCGAACAGTAACACTCCGATAAGTATTAGGATAATAAGATGAAGGGATCCCCGATGATAATACGATTTGTTACCTGTGCAACGTATCCATGTCGACCATCACGTTCAGATGAGGGTCGATCGCGTACAGATAAACGTCGGTGCTGAAAAGGAAAGGGGGAACAATGTTTTGAAATTCAACGAGCGATCGTCGGTCTCTCTCTCGGACAACACGCCACAGTGTCGTACGGCGAATCACTTACGAGGCCGCGTCGATCAGGTTCCTCTCGATATGTGGCTCCAGCTTCCGCACTCTCACGTCCAGGCCGGTGACGTTTTGCAACGCGCTGCAAAACACAACTCGTAAACACATCACGTACAGATCGCAGATCGTCAGCGATTGTCGCGGAACTTACATGGTGATGTTCTCAAGTTGCGGCTCGATCTCAATAGGCTTCCGTCCCATCACCATGACAACCTGTTTCTGATCATCCAACACGTACACCTACGAATTCGAGAGCGAGATGCATACCGGATATCGGAACAGACTGCTAAGATAGGTGTTAACCCGTAACAGGTACCATGCCTTTTTAGTCAAGCTATAGGTACAATGAGGTCCGGCGGACTCCAATAAATTTTTGCCATTTTAATTGATAATAAAAAGTAGAAATAAAAACGCTTTATAGTTCGAAAATAATACTTTACGAATATTACAACTAGACATATATAATAACAGTCTCAGTTTTTCAGTAATCTAAAAGAAAACGTTAACTGATTAACGTTTATAAAATGAACACAGTATGGACAGTGTTGAAATAAAATACACCGAAAGACAAATAATCGGAAAAAGAAATAAATGTAATGTTTTAATCTAAATCTACAAATTATAGATTATATAAAAAATATAAACAAGTATTGTTAAATTAAATACAATATTAAAATCTTAGAGGGTTTTTAGATGCAATCGTTATAGATAGTGCTTGCACATTTGGTGCATACTGGTTCATTGCATCTAACATATATTTCTTTGGACTTCATATCTTTACTTCTAGGACATTTATTACATCTTATTCTGGATGGCAAAATAATTTTAGATCTTTCAGTTTCTTCAATTTTTAAAATAGATGAAATTATTAAACGCCACGACTTATGAATATATTGAGTTGTAAGACGTCTTTTAAGTTCTGCTAACTGAAAGGCAAGAGCTTTTACTCTTTTGCGTGAAGAATGAGTCATATTGAGCTGAAGATTAAGAAAATTATTTTCATAAAAGTAACGTTAACGGTGGGGTCACTGTGACCCCAGACGAAAAACAAATGCATATAATTCACAGCTACTTACAAATAACTCGATGATCTTTTCTTCTGTCACACTGAAAACTGTTACTCGAAAGGTACTGAAGATATTAGCGTCATACAGTGGATAGTTTAGGAATTATCACGAAAATAAAATTAGTTGGGGTCCCTGGGACCCCATGGTACTTGTTACGGGTTAAATGAAATGAAGAGCAAAAAACATGAGGCAGGAGCAGAAAGTTCAGAGAAAGAGAGAGGGGGAAGGGAGAAAAAAGGAATTTATTTACTTTTGGGACTACGTCTCCTAGAGTTATAGAAATTTTTGAAGAAAGATGACGTACAATATAAAACGCAATACCGGATGTGTAGAAGTAATGTATAAGTGAATAAAGAGTGAGACATTACGCTGAAAAGAAAAGTGGCTAATTCGAAGTCTAAAGCTGTGAGCAACTAATTAGCACTGCGTATTGTATAATAAGAAAAGATTTTTAACGGTAGATAGAGAAAGTCAATGATAATAGTAATAATAATAAGCGACGCGAAGGATATAACCGCAGCGATACGCAGTGAGTAGTAAAGAGCAAAAGAAAAAAGAAAAGGAATTTCAAGATTAAAATCAACAACGCTTAAATGAAACCTGCACTAAAGAGAAAATAATTGTTTGTACCAAAAGAGCTGGTCATGTTGACGATTCGTTGACTAAGGTTAACTCCAAATTGATTAGATATTGAAAGAGGACAGTTCTGAACTTGAAAATACTAGTGGCACAGAAATTATTAACTCAGGCAGGAAATTTCAGAGTTCTGATGCAAGAACTTTAAACGATTTGTTAAACAGCTCTGTGCGACAAGCTGGCACCGCAATCCTGCAGCTCGTGACTCGTGTGACTCTGATTGTAGCAGACACAAAAGAGAAAAAGCAAGGGAGATACGAGGAAGATCGTGTTTGCAAAATTGTAAAAAGGAGACATCCCATGTTGTTATGTGTATGCATGTGTGTGTGAGAGAGAGAGGGAGGGAGGGAAAGGGAGAGAGAGAGAGAGAGAGGGAGAACAAGATAGAGCTTCCGTCTTTTGAAACATCCCATTTCCCCGACAGGGAAATTAGACCGAGCGCTATCTCTGGACAGCGAGCAATTAAGATACACCGCGCGCGAGGTGTGGGAGTGTAGAATATAGCGGGCTTGCAACTTACGAAAACATTGGCGATGCTGCTGCGTCCGCTCTCGGCGCCCTGCCTGTCGGTGGCCTTGACGTCGAAACCGAAGACGCGTCCGGCGTCGCGTCCGAAACTCGCCACGGATCGCACTTGGCCGCTGAGCGGGTCGATGGCGAAACGCGGCGCATCCTCCCGGCCAAGTATCTGGTAGCGTATCTCGCCGTTTATCCCCTGGTCCGGATCCTCGGCCTGTGCGAGTCGCCAAAGTGAGATGCCGAATCGCGCACTCTGGAGAATGCTTAACTTCCGAGTGTTTCGTTCTCGCAGCGCACTATCTGACACACTCTCCAAAACTGATACCGATTCCTTTAAAGCCGAACTTCTCGACCGCGATCGTAGCAAATTTCCGCTCCAAATGCTCCTCATCCCATTAATGCGTTTCTGTTAGGTGGCGATTAATGGTCGCGGTTTCGTGTACAGTGAAAAAGATCGCCGGCGAAGAGTAATCTCGGCAAATTAAATCAAGGGAGGGAAAAGCAAAGGGAGAGAGAGAGAGAAAGAGAGGGACAGCGCGAAAAGGCGAGAGCAAAGAGCGCGGGAGTGCAAGGAGTAAAAACCAAAATGGATTAAACTGACTCGCTTTGAGTCGCATCCGCACGCGTACATACATATATACATACATACACACTCACACACACATACATTCATACATATATACCTCCACTTTGACGACCTCGTAACCGTAATGAGCGGTAGTGGGTATAGCGGCGAGGATCGGCCTGCCTTTGGACTTGAATCTTGGTGCATTGTCGTTGACGTCCTTCACCCTCACGACAATCCTGGCTTCGTTAGACGCCAGGCCGTTCAGCCTCTCGCCGGTCACAGGGTAGATCATCACCGGCATACCACGACCGATCTTGAGCCGGTCGACCCTGACCTTCGCCTCGTAACGCTCCCGAGTCTCGCGGTCGACCTCCGTCATCAGATAGAGAGAACCGTTCTTAGGATCGACGGAGAAGTGATCTCTGCCGTCGGAGCCATCGGCCACGACGCTGTACCTAATATGATCGCCGCGGTAATCCTCGGCGAGCTCGAGCTGCGCGACCAATAGCGGCACCGTGGCGTTCTCGTCGACCTCCAGCTCGTAGTATCGATGCCGGAAGGCCGGCATCTTGTGTAACTCGTTGTCCGCCTGCTGGCCGCCAGCGTCCTCGTCGTCGTCGTCCACGTTCAGCACCGTGACGAGAACCACCGCCGAGGAGGTGAGACTGATCGGTGAGCCGAGGTCGCTCGCGGTGACGATCAGGCGGTGGCTCCTCTTGGTCTCGTAATCGAGCTTGGCAATCGTCGTGACGACGCCCTCCTTGCTGTCTACCGCGAAGTACTGCTTCTCCGCGCGGTCCTGGTAGCTCAGATCGAAGAGGATCAGCCCGTTGCCGTTGCCCGCGAAGTCGCTATCGTTAGCGTACACTTTGGCCACCTGCGTGCCGATCGGGCTGTTCTCCAACACGGAGACTCGGTAAACCGGCAAACGAGTCGCGCCCTCCTCCAGCTCGTCGTAGCCATGGAACATTGGCGCGTTGTCGTTCACGTCCAACACGTTGATCTCGACCTCTACAGAAGAGCTCAGGCCGGGTGAGCCGTGATCGCGGGCTACCACAAGGAGACGATGAGTCGTGATTTTTTCCCGATCGAGCGTGCCGCTGATTCGTATCACGCCCTCGTACGAGTCGATGTTGAAGGATCGCGAGGCGTTGCCGAGTCCCGAATCGTCGTGGCTGGTGACGAGCTCGTAGCTGAGCTCGGCGTTCTCGCCGTAATCGGCGTCGAGCGCGCGGACCGCGCCGACCGTCATCTCGTTGTACGTGCCTTCAGCCACGTCGAAGGTGTACCAGGACTTGTCGAACACGGGCGCGTGGTCGTTCACGTCCGTCACGTGGATCCTGACGGTGATGTTATCGGACAAGCCACCGGGGTCCTTCGCCAAGACGAACAGCCGGAAATCCTTCTCCGGCGGCAGGCTGCGAGCCACCGATATCTCGGCCGTGCGCGGGTCAAGGTGGAAGTAACGGCGACTGGTCGCGTCGTAGCGGCGTGATCTGCCGGAGGTCGTCTCGTTGCCGAGGCTGTACGTTATCACCGCGTTCGCGCCCTCATCCTTGTCGTCCGCCAGCAGACGGATTATCGGCGCGCCGATCGTCGTGTTCTCCGGCACCAGCAGCAGCGGCGAGCGCCGTCCGCCGGCCGCCGAGTCGTTGGCCGGGACGTTCTCGTCCGCCTCGTCCTTCGCGGCGTCCGGCTCCTGCGACACCCGCACGCCCTGATCCGGCAGCACCACCATTCGTATGAACTTGGGCGCGTTGTCGTTCTCGTCGAGCACCGTTATCCTCAACGTGCTCTCCGAGCGGAGGCCACCTGCGACAAACAGAGGCGTGAACGAGGAGCCGCGCGGAGATAAATCGCGATATTTGCGCTGGCGGAAGTGTAACTCGGATATATACACACACACACACACACACACGTACCGTTGTCGGTGGCGGTAACTTGGAACTCGTAGTTAGCCCTCGACTCGCGATCTAGGGTGCCGTCGTCGACGCCCACGAAGTGTACATGGCCTGTTATCGGGTCGATCCGGAACAGACCGCTGCCCTCGCCGCGCAAAGCGAAGGCGAAATTTCGATTCTCGCCCTCGTCTTTATCGCTCGCCACAATCGGATTTGACAGAGTGATTTCCGTTCCCGCGGGACTGTTCTCCATGACCCGGCCTTCGTAAGCGGATAGCGTGAATTCCGGCGCGTGGTCGTTCTCGTCGTCGACGATGATTCGCACCTGCGTGTGTCGCGATCGTCAATGCGAATCGATTGGTGTACCGTCGTCGACAATTTTATTGTCGCAATTTTCATATCGTGGAAAAACGGAGTGGAAGTGCGGAGATACCGCGTAAGGTGAAAGCACACACGGAAAAAATAGTATGGTTGGCCCACACGTAAATATTTCCATGCCAACCAGGCTCAATAGTAAGATACCGAACAATTAATTATGCGATTGCTGCAACCATGGGGCAATTTTGTTGAGTTACTGGTATAGCAGCGGTAATGATATCTAGTTGGTCTGATCAGTATATTCACGGTAAATGTCAGTTCGACTAATTTCCGATCGCCACAAGCAGATCACGCGCAACTATATTGATATAGCTGATACATCAAAGCGTATGATTGAATCATAATCAATCATACGCATTATCATCGCACAAAGATAACTGATACAAACTAATTAGATATGTTGCTCACAAATATTTCTGTTTGTGTATATCATATCTCTTTTTTTCGTTTATGTACCATGTCTGAACGTCATGTTATGTTCAATGTCTGAACGTCAATAATACTGTTACCTAGCTCTGAATATCTTATTGTTTTGATTTTAAATTCGAATATTTAAGCTTTCAACGTAGAACATATGTATATATTCTTATATATATATTCTTATATAATATATATATAATATATATATAATATATATATATAATATATATATATAGTATATATATATATATTATATATATTATATATATTATTATATATTCTTATATAATATATATATTCTTATATACATATATTCTTATTAAATGTATATATTCTTATATATATTCTTATCATAGAGTTTAAATATTCGTATTTAAAGACCAAAACAGTAAGAATATTCAGAATTAGGCAGAATAGTTCAGAATTATCAGCGTTATTAATGTTCATTCGTGCTTTTACCTTAATTAAAAAAAGGATAAAAAATGGAAAAAAAGAGGTAAATAAATCGGGGTTGAAATCGCGTCAATAATGTACCTGGAACACACTAACGCCCCGCGAACTTTCGGCAATCACGGTGATGCTGTAATTTTGTCTCGTCTCGCGATCCAGACCCTCTGGAGCATAGAGAGAACCATCCTCCGTAATAGCGACATCAGGCACATCCTGCTGATTGACGATAAGGAATCGAGTGCCAGACGTAGTCGCCGCCGCCGTTGTGCGATTGTGCGGAAGCACTTGACCGATCAATGCGCCGGGAACGTTCTCCTTCACGTGGAAGACCAGAGATGCGGTGGTCGTTCCCCTGCAATCAACGGTCGTCGACTTTTGAATAAGCAAATGGCACCGTCCGCTCGAGTCGGGACCTTCGACTTTTCGGCGCGTCCCGGCAAAATCAACCGGCAAATCTGGCGCATCGATCCCGCCTTGGCTGGGTTACATCGAGGGACGCTGCTCAAGACGTTTGCCTAAAAGAATAGATGACGCGCAACGACTCGATCGCCCAATCCTCTCCTTCTGACTCGACGGATGAATCGACTGTTGATTAACGCGGAAAAACCTCGCGTTTCACTTGGTCCCCATTCACCGAGTCGCGACTCGCGGTTGAAAGTGTCACTAGAGCCATTAAGGCCTGTATTAATAGTTGCTTGAAACTTGTCTCGAGTGAGAGCTATCCAGATTTGAATTTTAAGTTAGACATGAATCTTTCAGTTGAATCATAATTAAAGATATAATGTCATCATATGATTGAATTCAAATCTAGGTTTAAATTCCGACTCGATTATCTCACCTGGGACAAATTTTAAATAACAACTATTGACTAAATCCAAATCTGAAAATTTCACTTGAAACATTTCAAGTAATGAAACTACTGCTACAGGCCTAAGAGAAGAGGTCTCTTACTCACTTGGTGAAAATACCGCGGTCGTCGTTGGGATCCACCACGTGGATCGACACGTTCGTGATGAGCGTGAGTTCCCTCTCGTCGCTGACGACCGCCTCGAAATCGTATATGGACTGGTCGAAGCGCTCGATCACCTCCACGACCGTTATCGTACCGGAGCGCTCCTCCACGGCAAATGGAACTGAAATCCCATCGTGCATGTATGTATGTATGCAGCATGTGTTACGCATTTGCATGAGTAATACGGGCAATTTTTGCGCGCCGCGTTTTCCGGCCGCGACGGCGTATTGAAATTAGGCCACGCTCGCGCATATGTACCGCGGCGTTTTATTAGATCGTTAAGAAGTCCCATAGCCTTTCATTTACGCGGGCAATGCGCGCGGATTAATTAACGCGCGTGCGGGGCGCGCGCGTGAGAATCATGTATGCAAACAGACACACACGCGCGCGCGTACATACGTACCTCCGTCCTCGTAGCCGTGCAGCAGATCGTAGATGAGGTCGTTGCTTTTCACGGCGTCGTTCAGGCGAATCTGCCCGACGCTGGTGCCTACGGGCACGTTTGCACCAACCCAGAACTCGTAGGGCGCGCCGACGAAATCTGGCTCCCACGAATCTGGACCTGGAAGAACGCGAACGTCTCAACGGAAGTTTCGGATTCGAGCAAAAACGGAGGGGGATGTCAGGAGAACGCAATCTTGAAATTCAAATTGGTCTGTCCGCTCGACCGATCGAAAACTCCGCTTTCTACGTTCGTCGCGGTCATTGCCTGCGCTCTCTTTCACTCACCATCCGCTCGGAAAACGTCCACCGTGACCACCGCCAAGGAGAATCTTCTCTCGCTGGGGTTCGCCGGCTGATCAGCCGCCTCCACGAAGATGGCATGCCTGCCTTCGAGTATCGGACTCTCCGATACCATGACCACTCCCGTTTGCTCGTTCACCGCAAACGGTGGCTTCCGCAAAGTAGAGTTGCCGGGCTTCTGTAGCTTGTACCGAACTAGCCCGTTGGGTCCCAGATCGTCGTCCATCGCGTGCACCTGCCCGAGCACAGTGCCGACCTTCGCGTCGCTTCTCGCCACCAGCTCGTACAGATTACTCGGCACGAAGATCGGATTGTTGTCGTTGGCGTCGAGCAGGGTGACCTCGACGTCCACGGACGATCCCTTCGACGCAGCCACCGACCCACCTGTCGCAACCACGCTCGGTTTGTGTTCCACCGCGTACACCTTCATCTTCAGGTGATCGCGCTTCTCGCGATCCAGCACTCTCTGATCCTTGACGGTGAGCCAGCCGGACTCCGCGTCCACGGAGAACGCGCCCGACGGGTCCTGCAGCTTGTAATCGAACTCGCCGTTCTCACCCTGATCTTTGTCGCGCGCGACCACCTGCAGCACGCTGAAGCCGTTCGGCAGGTTCTCCACGATGCTGATGTTGTAGAGATCGACTTCGAATCGCGGTAAATTGTCGTTGAGATCGAGCACCTCCACTTCGACTCGCGCAACCGTCATCTTCAGCGGATTGTCCACCTGCGACGCGTGGATCTGCAGGTTGAACGTGTTGCCCGGCAAGTTACGCTCGGCATCGAGGTCGATCGGCCGTTTCAGGAACAGCGAGCCGTTCTTCGGGTCGAGATGGAAGAAGCCACGCTCGTTGCCGGATATGATGTCGTATCGCACCGGCACGTTTATATCCCGGTCGCGGTCAGCCGCGTGGATCGGGCTGGTGAAATTGATCTCCGTGAAGATCGGATACTGCTGCGAAGCGGAAAACCACGCCACGTTACGAAACTTAATAATATATTATAATATATTAATAAACTTTATATATAATAATATTAATTTTAATAAAATTAAAATTAATACAATATATTATATATAATATTTAATATTATAATATATTAAATAATGTTAATAATGTGTGTCGCGTTGGGAAAATTATTCAATTATTAAATAACCATTGTTTTCTCCTTTTGTAAATATATTTGCATATGTCTTTGTCGTAACTGTCGCAAACAAGTAAACTATGAGACGGGAAATTATGACTTTCAACTTTAACATACATATTGCAAAACGAATAAAATTACACAAAATTACATTCTTCTCATTCCTCGATATTTAGACCAATTTCTAAAGAGCTGAACAGAGTGTATCATTATATAATATCAAATGTCTTGAGCTTTGACTGTAAAGTCGAAGAAAAAATTCTTTTCCCAAGTTATATGTTTAATTAAACTATTTTCCTCTAAATAAGGAAGGAGATTTTCTTATAATACTTGTTGGAGAACTGAACTCCCAAAAATTTCAGATTCCAAGGGACACTTTGAGTGTAGCGTAATGTTCATAGTTATATATGTATATGTACCGGCATAGGATAGAATTCGTAGATTTTCGCCTTGTAGATGTCCCGCGTAAACTTCGGATCAAGATCATCGTTATCCACTACGGTTATCTTTACGGTGGTGTTCGTGCTTCTGGCGGGAACGCCTCGGTCCTAAAACATTACGTTAGTACATGTTTCACGTTATCATATCCCGTATAGTTAATCCCACGAATTTTGCGTATTCTCCGGTATTATTGAGTCGTAACACGTGAAATTTGTCGAGGTAACTCTCATAGGATATTCTCGCGAATTCAGCGGATATTCAACCTGATTGCCGATAATCACAGACGGATAATCTAGGCGCCGAACGAAAGCGAAAGCAGCGTTTGTTTTGAAATGAGAACGCAAAACAAAACCGTATTGTACGTTTCGCATGAATAGGCCCGCACTTTTGCTAGAAAGCAAACGGCTCCGTACTCCGAAGTATCCAAATGTCTTTGTCGTAACTGTCGCGGACAAGTAATTCAACCATGAAGACGTGAGATTACGACTTTCGACTTTAGTGTATACATTGCGAAGCGAAATGAAATTAAACGGCGGCACACGCGGAGCGTGTCGGACAAAGTTGCTGAGCCAATTGCTCCTTTATAGATTTATTGGCTTCCGCAGGCAGGTGGACTTTTTACTCGCATTTCGTTTCATTGTTCTTTACAGCGACGTTACATCGTCGCTTCGTTCCTCAAGCGCGTGTACTCACAGTCGCCGTAATGACCAAAGTGAACTCGCGATCCCCGCTGTCGTAGTCGACCGGTTTGCGCAGTATCAGGGCGGTTCTGTGGCCGGACTCGAGGGAAAACTTGCCCTGCTCGTTCCCCTTCACAATGGCATAATAGACGTCGCTGTTCGGCGTGTTCGGCTTGTCGCCATCCACAGCGTGAATCCCGCGAAATATCGTCACACCTGCGGCATTATATCTCGCGTCCTTACACTTCATCTTGACCCTTGAACCGCGACATGCGCGAGAATTGTACTCCAGAATCGCCGATTAAGGAGACAGAACGGCGGAAGACTTGCAACGCGATTGGGCTTTTTCCGCTCAATGTAAACGCACCGCACAGCGCACGATTGATCGTTAGAACACGTTTCTGATAAACGCAAGTCTCTGACTCTACCGGTTATGGAATTCGCGAGAGAGTTGAATTTTTCTGAGCCGCCATACGATTTTGCTGCATCAGTCCTAGAAGTCGCTTTTTAATGTCTTGACGCGCTAAGGGAGAATTGCACGATTGATAGAGGAATTGACGTTGGATAACGGCAAAAAGCCGCACGATTGGTCGGCAAGGAAAGTAAAAATAAAGTGTATGTTAGAGAACTGTGAAAAACGTGTGCGAAAGCAACGAGCGGCCCGGTATTGCGTTTTCGCGAGCGCGAATTACGCGAGACACGTGTGCGTGAAGCGAGCAGGATATTAATTAACCGAAATTCACAGGTGCGCCGCGCAATTTATGATATCGCTATATATGTTCGCTATATCTCACCGACTGGCGTGAGCTCGTCCACCGTCACATGATAAGGCGCATCGACAAATTGTGGCGCGTGATCGTTTATATCCTCCACGTAGACCGTCACTGACAAATGCGACGATACCTGGGCATAAACGGCGAAACATAAGTCACACAGTCGCACTGGATCCTTCCGTCTCTTCCTGCCCACCACCGTCCTCTCTCAGTCTGGCAATTGGCACTTGAAACTCTTGTCTCACGTGAGACACTCAGATTTTTACTCAGAGTTGCCCCACAAATTTTCAGTTCATGACAGTATATCAGTTGAATCGCGATTCAACTGGAAATCTCTCATCTGACTTTAAATCTGAGCATCTCACTTAAGAAGAGTTTCAAGTAAGGACTGTTTACTTTCCGCTTAAAATCTTAGAGAACACTATTGTATCTTTATAAATGAATTTGAAGGTATACGAAAAATATTTGGTTATGTTTTTTCTGCTAAATATGCTAAAACAAAACAGAACACATTTGTATAAAATCCATATGTATTGTATAAGAAATATGAAAATGATGGCGTGATCATGTTAATGACGATCGCCTCAATCAACATTTTTAGAGTTTTCCATTCACTTGGCATATCCTTAAGAGGATGCTGGATACCGACATAACGCAGTTTCGTAATTTACATTGCTTTTCTACTTGATTGCAAAGAATTGCAAATATCTCTACAGAGTGAAAGCATAAACGTCAATGCATGGAGAAACATAAGATCATGTTTTTAATTAAACTCTTTTGTAAGAGACATAAGATCATGTTTTTAATTAACTCTTTTAATTAACTCTTTTGTACACACACACACAAATTAAAATTTTTATTTAAAATTTATTAATTTTTTTTATTTAAGAATTAAATAATTAAATAATTTTATTTAGAGATTCTTAGTTAAAAATTAAATAATTATTTTTCACGAAATCTTTTTTGCTCACACAGTATTCGACGTTTTTTCACGCATTGATATTTGTACTTTCACTCTGTGCACTCTGCAAAAAGCATTTGCAATTCTATGCAACCAAATAGAAAGACAGTGCGAACTGCGAAACTGCATTGTGTCGGTATTCAGCATCCCCTTAGTACAACGGGCTTTATCTATTCCTGTTTCTAATTCATGTTAAATTATCATGATACACTTAGGTAATCTCTATAGTTGCGTAAATCGTAAAGAAGGTAAAGAGGGTAGAGGAAACTATCGCGTTTGAGAAACGAATGAAGGAAGAAAGAAAGAAAGCCCGACAATACTCTCCCGGGCAGGCGATACTTTGCGTACTCCGGGCGTCTCGGTGGAACGGCATTTATTTAGGCGCGTGCACGCTCGTCGTCGAAAGGATCGATAGCGGGTTAAGAGTAGCCGCAGAGGTTCACACGAGCCGTAATCATCGTAATTCAGCCGGGTAAATAGTACATTGCGGCGGACGACGAGGGTCTCGCCATCGATCAGCGCTTTCGACTCGACGACGACGCGAGGCCGTCGTTGGCCGGGATCGTTACGACGATGATCCGGTCGCCGAAGATCTTCCAGAGCGTCTTGGGGATGCGCTGAATTATTGAAAAGCGGCAAGTGGATCATAGAGAGAGAGAAAGAGAAAGAGAGAGAGAGAGAGAAACGTTAGCTGCGATTCGCGTCGCGTACGACACATCGACGCAAAGTGCGCAAAGGAGGAAACGAAATCAAACACGAACGCGTTATTACGCGTATTAATGACTATCACCGGACTTCAGTATTTCCACGCGGGAGTAACGAGTTACATAAACACGTTAAGTATTACGTGTAGGCGAGAGAGGGTGGGGAAAAAATCACCGTTTTTTCGCGCCTCGTGTCAAACCGGTCGTCGCACGCTCTGATTGCATCCGCGGTGTCGAACTCAAGAGTCAGAAGTCCGAGAAAAAGTCGACGCGTTTGAACGACAGTCGTTCAAAGGGCAACCAGTGACACTCCGGCAATTCGAACTCACGGAGCGGAACCCGAATAAATTAGCAAGCGCGACCGAAATCGAGTTTCCCTCCCCTTCCGAGTATTTCGGATTCGCTTGAGTTCCGTCGCGTGCGAGAACTCGCGCGGATCAACGACCGGCAAAATATCGGGATTTGCAAATTCACCAGCGAGTCGCCGCTGCCCGATTCGCAGGAGATCCGAAACTTCAACAGGTTCCTCGGGGCTTCCGCGTCTACCAGGTCCTCCAGGGACTGAGCTAGGATCAGGGAAACGTGCGTCTTGTTCGTCTCCTTATAGGCAAAGAAACCGGCGTCTTCTTCCTGCAAAATGAAATTTACCGTCTGTATTTCTGTGTCTCATGAAGGAAGAGGGTCCGTTTCGGCGGTCCTCGATCGTCAATGTCAGTAGAAAGTTGGAGCAATACCTTGTCAACTGGCAAAATGGCAAGTCGATTTCTGGGATGGGCCTCCAGCGAGAGGATTTCCGTCCCTGTCTCAAGATTCTCCGGTACCCTGACAAATTTCAGATACTCGCCGACCGGGTGAAATTGGCATCCTAACAAAATAAAGAGTCTTGACATTAGATCGATTATAAGGCAAGCTCTCGCGCGAAATCAGAGTTAAGAAAAGTGAGACTATCAATTCCCGGACATGCACCTAATTCTAGACACATTCTTATTGTTTTGGTCTTCAAACACGAATGTTTAAACTTTCAACGTAGAATATAGGGAATTAATAAATATAGATGACGTAACAATGCTTTCTTGAGTGTATTCTATGCCAAAGAAATTGCTTAATTTCACAAGTAGTTTAGATAGAAATTTTGTCTCTGTCATTTATTGGTTACAAAACATGTGCAATATCGCAATTAGTTATTTATCCATCTTTTCTAAGTGTTTGAATTTTTAATATAAAAAAACATATACATATATGTTATATATATATATATATATATATATATATATATATATATATATAGAGAGAGAGAGAGAGAGAGAGAGAGAGAGAGGGGAAAGAGTTGTCGAAATCTTCTAAATCATACCTCATCAATTTCTTTATTATTATCGTACATAACGATATTTAACAGTCTTATCGACTTAAGGTCACGTGGTCTCAGGAACAAAAACATACGTATATAAGCACAGCTGTCGAGCTATCATAACAGTCCTTGACACTAGGGGGTTGGGAGACGTTGCGCGTGATTTTCGATCTCCCGAATCGCTCAACGTTTATGCGAAACGCTTTGCATTATTTCGCACGCGCAACTATCGTGATAGCATCATCTTGAGCAACATCCTCGAATTCCGAGGGTAATCGTCACTCTTTATCTCTATTGTTCTTTGTTTTAAATTAAAAGAAAAATGTTCTGTTCTCTGAATGTACTGTTCTGAGTTTCTGTATTCTTAAACGCTGTTCTTAGACGCCTGTCGCCCCCCTGTAACTAATCAGATAACTTATTTCTTGTTTCAGATCTGGCGATAAATGCAGTTCCTGGAAGGTGCAGTTTTGGTTCATGTGGATGGTGTGCCGGAGGATCCGGTTCAGGTCGAGCAGGATCAGCTTGAAGGTACGTTTCTAGACTTCCTGTACTTTAACATTTATTAACACTTCACGGAAAAAAAAGAATGGTTGTGCCAACCATAAAAAATAGTATATATGTCAACTAGAAAAATAGTAAAATGTGGCATAGCTTTTCTTTCTGGCTTCAAGAATCAACTCTTGGTTGCACTGACCTACCGATTCGTTGCCTCAATGCATTTTTTCAGACAAAGAATCACGATGCTAATGATGTCGCATAGATCAACGTGTTCAAGAATTGATTGCTAATGCCAGAATAAAAGCCATACTGTATTTTATTATTTTCTGGTTAAGAAAATCATATTATATTCTTTTTAACGCGTTTGTGATCGGGAAAAGGGACATAATGTAAATTGTTGTACCGATCGCGAAAGGTTGACACGCTCATGCACTCTACTTGTCTCTATTTTTCTCGTTAAACCGTTAAGTTTTCTATCCAGTCAACAATATATCATATTTTTGGTATTTCAGAATTTGCAGTAGAGCGTGGCTGATCCTGAGTTCCTGGTATTTCGGTGAGTCAAAACAATGAGCGTAAATATTTAAGGTGGTGGTGAGTCTGTCGGTGTTTGAATGTTATAATGTAGGCCACGCGTCCTGTAAGAGGCGATCCGTACTCAAGACATTGAGACAGCTTTATGAAATAACCGTTAATCAGCAGCAATGCGCACGCGAATCTATTATAATTCTAAAAATACGGTGCCTTGTGCGATCGCCGAAAGAGGGGCGAGAGGTGGTATCTAACGGCGCCTACAATTTTTAATTGCTCGCCGGCCGTTTCTGCCCGCGCTTTTCTGTATGAAGAGAAGGCAGGTGCGAATCAATGGCGCGTCTGGCATTCTAAAATAGCGAGTTCAATGCGAGCTCCCGCGGGGGGATCTTAAGAAGCGTTTTATCCTTCATTCTCGAGACGCAACATCGGCTTTGATTATTTCGTCCTTCACATCTACGTAGCATCACGGCAATTTCTCCATAATACACGGTAATCCGCGGACGCGCGAGATTATAAGCTGAATAAATCGTCATTTGCGCGAGAGTGGCGACTGTATCATCGTCCGCGATAAGCGCGGAGGCATCTTCGAATATATCGAACACGATACGACATAAACAGCGTTGTTTGCCATCGCCGGTTGCGTGTCAATTTCCGGCCACTTGTCAACTCCGCTTCCCTTCAACTTACTTTTGAAGTTTACGACAAGAGCAGCCCGATGTATGCAGCCAAGATAAAATATTTTGGAATCCTTAAACAGTTACGTCTGTGCCGTTCGCGCAGCTACACGGAAACTTTCCTCCCAAACATTTCCGATTCTCCGCCGGAAAGAGACATTCTTTGTAATACTTTTTTTTATCCGCGACCGTAGATATTGCAATTACGATTCCATAACGTACGCAAATGTATGTACTATACGTGTACTGAGTGAAAAAAAAACTGAGAAATGAAAAATATTTATTCGATGGGTGTGTTAATAACATATTTACTTGAATTAATGTTACATTAAATAATTTTTCACTGAGAAGAAATATTTTTCTCAAATGAGAAAATTTATATCTTCTTAAAATTCGTTGCTTTTCACGAGAGCGATTGCTTGTTCTATTTAAACAAGAGAGAATTTATATTTGAGTAAAGGGCCGATTTTTTCATTCTATTGGTAGATTAACAGTTAAATCATACGACTGTCTTCGTCTAATTTAAAAGGAAAACGAGGACAGACATATGATTTAATTGTTAATTAACTTATGAGAAGGTTGAAACAATTCTTAAATATGTTATTAGTATCCAACGGATAAGTATCTTTCAAACGTTTTTCTCTCAGTGGACGTACATACACTTAGGCCTGTGTTAGTAGTCGTTGCTTGAAATTTGTCTCACGTGAGATACTCAAATTCGAATCTAGAGTTAGATCTAAATGTGTCAGGTGAGCCGTACGATTGTACAGCGACGTTACATTTCTAGTCGTCCTGTTCCACTGAAAAACTTACATTCAATTCTACATTCAAACTTGAAAATCTTGAAACAAGTTTCAAGTTGGACAACTATTAATGCGGATCTTAAGCACATGTTAATCCGACCGAATTTCTCCGTGATACTTAAATAATGGGTCTTCTCACCTGCACAGTTTACTATGTGGATCAAGTACTTTGTGCACGTGAGGGATAGGTAGTGCGAATGTCACGCGATCCCGCGATTTAGCGAAAACCATCAAATTCGTGATGAAATCTCGTTTTACTATTAATCGCGCCGCTTTGCATATGTAATAAAGCATAGAAACTCGCTCCAGAGCGTCACGTCATTTAGAAAGTGCAACACCGTCGCGTCAAACATATCATTATATATCATTAGTGATATAAATGTTAAGAGGGATCACTTGCTTATTCATATAATAAATCATGAATGGATTCGTATAATAAATCAAAACGGACTCACGTGGCCTCCTGCCGGATCTTAGATATAGACCAACATTATCTCGTCCCCTTATATGCTCTATTTCAATCATTTTATGAATGAAAATTGCATTTATTATCAGAAGTATTATATCATTGCAAGAAATTTCATTCTAACTAATAATACATCGCTTAATTTTATTCAGTCATGATGGAGAATATTAATAGAAATTTCAGGAAGCTCGAAAATTTACTTTGCTATTATAAAATCATTATTATTTCTACTTCTTAACTGCAATATTATTCCGATTTTCATGAAATTTAGGGAAAAGTACTTATATTTTAAAAGAACATTTCGCGATTTTGTTATCTTTTCCAGATAACTCTTTAAAAAAAGCACATGAGCAACATATTCCTAGGGCCATATAGTCTTCCCTACTTTTACAGTACAAAAGGGAAAGAGAGAGACGCACTTTGGATAATTCAATGTTCGAAATTCCCTGGCTTTGCACGTCTGAAATGCACTCGGGCACGCACGCGCGAGCGTATAAAATAATCGTCTACGTTTTACGTACTAATTGTTACGTACTCGCCGCATCCACGTGGTGAACGCGGCCGGCTAATTATCCAGCATAATCTGGATGCAGGAGTGAAACATCGCTTCCGACTGCGAAAGGGAACAGATCTCGCGAGACGATAGGGAGTCGCGCGAGAGCGCTCGTTGCGTCGTTATCCAGCGGCAACGGAGGAAGCTCCTCCGCACGATCCTCGGCCGATTTTATCTCAATTTATTCTGGGCTGGATGCCGCGATCGTTCGCTCGATCAGATCGGAGAAGGATTCGTGCGGTGCATCACGCGGCTCCGCGATGTTTGCAGATTTTCAGGCCGCTTTAACTCTCTCACTCCTCCCCGGCGGCGCTCGCGTGTGGCTCGTTAAGATACATTTACAACTCCCCCGTGAACGCGAGGCTCTCTCTCTCTCTCTCTCTCTCTCTCTCTCTCTCTCTCTCTCTTT